>NW_011359125.1:2477115-2495717 GCF_000735185.1 Notothenia coriiceps | reverse complement strand
AATTTTAATACCTGAACACACTGCTGCTGTTAAATAATTTCCCAATTTGGGATTGATAAAGTGTCTGTCTATTTATTTTATAGATTAAAAAAACATTTCGGAGATCCTTTCCGGAATAGCTTTTCAAAATAAACTTTAACCACAGGCGTAAACTAACTGGAAGTATTTTCACAATAAAACAGTTATAAAAGTACTGGTGTTTAATCTATCTTATATCATCAAATATTGATTTTAATTTCTAACAGTAACAAAAACAGTAACACTATATGATAAGAAAGAGGCAACAAAGAAAGTGTTTTTCCTTGTTCATGTCCATANGCTGTGAAGTGGTTTGCGGTGTGAACGCGATCGGCTCTTAGTTCCATAGGGGAACTAAGTGCTGGGAACTAAGTACGGCAAAGTACTTGGTGTGAACGCGGCTATTGAATGGGTATGACAAAGAATCTCTTAACCTGTTAAGCTCCGAGCCTGTTTTTCAGGCCTCAGGCTCAAAAATGACATTCCCAGAACAAATGACTAACTTCACTTCTAAAAGGGGTAAATGAATAATCTTTTTTCTCAAAGCAATGATAAACCTGTGAGTTGGATGTAGAAAAGTCAGAATCAATATAGATGTTTATAATTTAAAGTAAATTAAGATTGAACATATTAAAAAAAATTAAATTATAGTGTCCGTTAGAGCTGCTCAATTAATCGTATTTTAATCGCAATTACGATTTTGGCTCGCAACGATTATGAAAACAACATAATAGAAAAATAAAACAATTATTATTTTTTTCAGTTGAATTATACTTAAAATTCAGGGTAATCAACTGTTAAAAACATACTGTTCACATTCTTTTTTTCAATAAATGGATGTTTTCAAAGTAAATGAATAATCGTTTTTAATAATCGTGATATCAATTATTGACCCAAATAATCGAGATTATGATTTTTGCCATAATCGAGCAGCCCTAGTTTCCGTCCAAAAAAAACCCATTACTGATAGTGAAAACCACCCTTGAATGATGGGATAGTAGACTAAAAGCTTTAGGAATCCAANCTTAATTACATGTGTTTTTCAATTGCGGCAATTTTTTTAATTGCGTCAAAATTAGCGTGACAATAAAAACGTCGGCGCCTTCGCAAAGAAGTGACCTACTCAAGCTCCCCGCCCGCCTCGGCCTACATATGACGTCGGTGGTTGACTGTGCGGCAGTCACTGGGAGTTCTTGTTGTTGCTTTGCGTGTCACTTCTGTTTATCAGTTGTACTCCCTGTGTTCGACCTACTCTGGCGCAAACCAACCGGGGCCAACCTACCCTGTAAAACAAATTTTTCTGCCTGCCTACCTTCGTAGCTATTCTCCGTGCCAACAACCGTTCTAATACGGTTTTTTCCTTAAACGCATAAGTGGCGTCGTGTAGTTCGGGGTTCGATGTGGGCTTACGTTTTGGACTATCGCGTCCGCACTCGCAACGCGTTAAAGTCCCGGCCCTAATTATCAGTAATCATTTCAAAGTGACACAGACAAATTGGATTAACCTTCAGCAGCATTTTTATCGTTTTAATACAATGGAACACAACTTTTGATCAGAAAACAGCAAAGGCAAGACGTTTTGGCTCCGTAAACCTACTTTGTGTGTTGTCTGGGTTTGCCTTGGCGATGTGATGATACTTATACCTCTGGAATCTGTGGAATCTCAGCTTTAATTTGATATATTGTTTGTGCAGACCGATAAGTAATAAAATATCTCTACCTTGAGTTCTGTGCTAAGTGCGTTAGCATTTTTTCGCTCAGTGCTAATTCAGAGGCTTGGTGTTACCCTTGTGTTTTGTTTATCTAAAAATGGTTCATATAGTCAGTTAGTTGAGTTTCTTCCCGTTAAGTGGGTATGACACATTAATAGGTTGTTAAATGTTAAGAAGCCCTGAGACACAGTTTCGTGAAAGGAAATCTTAACAGGTTAAAACAACATTTCAAGATCAGTGGGCATATTTGAGATGCCATTTCACAAAAAAAAAAAATCAAATTTTAGGGCTATTTTATTTTAACATCTCTCTCATAAAGACTGCTGATATGCATTCCTATACATGTAATTGGCAAGTCCAGTTCGGTCCCGGCTAATCTGTCTAACCCGGCACACTAACATGGGGACAGCTGCTGTTTGCGGGGGACACCAGACGGACAGATGTCGTCCTTATGGGAGCTTCATTCACACGTCACTCAGACCTGGTTGGTTCACTCAGGGTCAGCCCGAGAGAGGGAAGCAACGGTGGGAACATGTGCTGCCTGCAGTCATGCACACGGAGACAGATGGCTACTGTTTGCGTGAGGAGGCGGCAGGAAAACAGTGGCCAATTGTGCACAAACAAGTTGTTTAGCAGGACTCACGTGAGACTTTTAGGAAGAACCTGAGTGTTTGTTTCTGATTGTTCACGTACTGTATGCCTTTTTATCCTAGGTGTCGAAGGGGCAGAGTTAAGTTCGAGAAAAGGTAACAGAGTGCTAAAAAGACTTGAGGAGAGAATGACTTGTGTTTATTTTTGCGCTGTGGTCTTTAATCCGTCTTGAATCCAGGTGCTCTCTGTTCTCTTGGCTGCATTTCAAACATACACAAAACATATACACACACAGACAGAGAAAGCATTCAGCACTATGTCTCCTTAATTCAAGGCCAGCAGAAAATACGTTTTATCAGTCCACACACAGATGGGTAGGAGGTCGTCCTTTCTCAGACAAAGATGTAACTCCCTGCTGGCTCATCAGTGAAACTATACATATGCTTACTGAGCCAATTAGGTTGTTTCCAAGTTATGATCCATTTTAATTTAGAATTCTCCAGCCCGTATTTACGCTCCAAACATTCTAATCTGTTGGTGTTTTCTTTAACCCCAAAGAACCACAAATCACAGCTCATCAAAATCCATATATTCACAAGTCCTTTGGCAGGTTCTGTCGGCTTTGCAGCCAGAATACGAGCCCTCTGCAGAGCAAGCATTTAACTAATTAGATAATGCTTCAGTAATAATGATGAGCTGAATTTATTTGACCGTGTTGGTTTTTGAGAGCCCCCCTGAGGACTGCTGGGTCAGGGAGTCGCCCCTCCATTCACAGCTACTGATGACGGTGTTGTGACATTTTAAGTGCTCCCTAATTTGTGTGTGTGTGTGTGGGCAAGGAGGATCATGGTAGCCAGCTCTGATGGTTTATGTGCGTCAAATAACGAGACAAGCTCTAGAAAACCAGCGACTGTGATAAACCCTTGGCGGAGTTGTGTCGTTGTAAAACATTTATCTGGCATCCTTTACACATACTAACTTTACACATCCAAATGCATATGTTCATTATGTCTCTACAATTTTCTCAGTTTTCAAATGTGAAGGTGTATGGAAGCCTGTGATTGGTGTATGGAAGCCTGTGATTGGCGTATGGAAGCCTGTGATTGGAGGATAAACTCCACAAGCCACTGCATCTATAAAACTATAAATAGATAAATGTTGTAAAGATGTGGAAGATGGACTTGGAAATAGAATAAAATAGCACTCTCCTCTCCTGCAAGGCCTGCTGTCACTTGTGGGAAAAAGGAAAATGTTTTTTATCAATATGTTTTTCTTTGACGAATAATCTTCTGCTCAAAGGATTCAAATCTTTCTGATAAATAAATTCAAGGGAGCAAAAAAATCTCGACTGGAAAAAGCTTAATCACGTGTTGGCTGCACATCCCACATGAAGAACCACACACAGCTCATGATCTTATATACACACTGTTTCACACACACACACACACACACACACACACACACACACACACACACACACACACACACACACACACACACACACACACACACACACACACACACACACACACAGAGAGAGAGCTCTTCTCTTGTGCCAGTCGAGCCAACAGAAAGTGGCGGTCCACGCTGAGCGCTCGCAACGTCAGCGCTGCTTCTGTTGCCGGGCGGAAAACGTGGAGGCGGAACGGTGAATTAAGTCTGCCCTCCTGACAATGTCACACTCACTACTCAGGTCTGACTGCAGCACTTCAGACTGTACTGTCAAATTGGCCTAAAAGCCTTTATGGGCTGCTGAGAGAGAAGAGTGTGTATGGAGACGCAAGGAAATTGCTGTTCACTTTACTTCCCGCCAAAGCAAATGGATAGAAGCAGAGAGAGAAGGAGTCTTTCTGTAGTTTCGGTCTGTAAATCCTTGACTTTCACAACTGATTAAGGCACTAATTTGCTTCTTTCAAGTTGTCAAATGGGTTGTGTATTAATGTTCTGCTCGTTCAGTTGTTTTTGGGGAGTCTTTGGCTCCTCCCAAGATGTGGCAGTGTGGGCAGACTGGGCTCAAAGCCCCCTAAGGAGTACAGGGTGTGTGTTTTAATGTGTATTTGCATGTGTGCTAGTGCTGTCTGGCGTGCGTGCACTGGTTAGTTTGTCTGCATTAAACAAACTTGATTGATAAGATCCCCAAAGCTGCTTACCTGGGATCACAACATGGTCTTAAGTAACAGCTGTTGGGTGTTTTTTTTACTAGTGCGGCGTAACCTTTACAGGTAAGCTTAATCTTCAGAACATCATGGGACAACTAGAGAATGCAATTCCTGAAGAAATTGCTTGTGGGAATGCTTTATGCTGAAAAGCTGACGCTGAATTGCTATGCTGAAATGTAATGTGTAAGAAGAAAGTGAAGAATTTAGATTGAAATGATACATGAACACTGGGGGCTTGAATGTGTGATGAGANGGTATAGCCGACATCGTTTTTTTTTTATTTTTGGCCGGAGGGATGCCGTTTCCATGGCAAATTACATATGGCTGCAAGATCTCAGATTTGGCCGTAGAGCCTGCTTGCATGGCAATGCGACCGGTGCATTATACAAGTTGAAGATTGAGGGGACGATTGGACCGCCTTGATCCATTGGATCTACAGCGACATCGTGTTTCATGGCGAGTGTTCTGTCGCCATGCGCAAACGGCATTGGAGTGACACCCCAGAATACTTCTTTAGATGCCGCTTGGATGCTGCTCAATTCCAAAACCTGCTGAAGTTTTTTGGGCCGTTTTGAGCATTTTCACTGAAGTTTATGGAGAAACCGTTGTTTCATGGCGGGCATTGTGGTTGCCATGGCAACGGATGTCCCGTAGATGTCTTCACAGCTGGACTGTTAGCACACATGTGAAGTTTGAGAACTTTTCGAAACATTTTCCTAGGGGAGTTTTTATAGCGACATCGTCGTTTATGGCGAGGGATGCGTTTCCATGGAAACGGCATGGTGAGATCTCATATTTGGCGTAGAGCTGTTGAGGCATGGACCGGTGATATACAAGTTAAGATTGGGGGACGATTGGACCGTGTCCATTGGACTTACAGCAACATCGTGTTTCATGGTGAGTGATCTGTCGCCATGGCAACGGCATTTGATGACACCCCATAATACGCTTAGATGTGTGGATGGCTGCATCGTTACGAAGTTTTGGGCCGTTTGGAGCATTTTCACTGAAGTTATGAGAAAACCGTGTTTCATGGCGAGCCTTGTGTTACCATGGCAACGGCATTTGAAGAAATCTCAAAACTCTCACGTAGATGTCGTCACAGCTGGACTGTTAGCACACATGTGAAGTTTGAGCACTTTTTGAACATTTTCATAGGAGTTAATGTAAAGCGACATCTTCTTTTATGGCGAGGGATGCGTTTCCATGGAAACGGTATATGATGACACCCCATAATTGACGTAGAGCTGTTGAGGGCAGGACCATTAACCATTATCTGAAGTCTGCTGCTCTGAGCATGTCAGTTGGAGTTATGACATCATCGTGTTCCATTACACAGGTGTTTATATTTGAGCTAACGACGTGTCCAGAGATCAAAGGTTTCCATTGTTCTGAATGAGAGATAAACCTCTTACATGTGAACGTTTTGTTGAAGAACCGTAACAGATATCGGTGAAATTTCAAAGCGTGTAGCATGTCAAGGGCCTTGAGTATCTGAAGTGTGCTTTTTGTGTACTTTCGGGTCAATAATGTGGCCTTTTTGGCAGATTAACTAAAGGTGTGCGGCTGCTGCTGTGAGGAAATATCAGCCTGAAATTACAATGGGCTTTGATGGAGACATGTTGAAAGTTGTTTTCACTTCATGCCACTTCATTAATTATTTTTTGCTTAATTATTTGTAATTTTTGAAGCTATGAGATGTTTTCCTACGTTTGTCATGAAAGATTATGTCTCAGGAATGTAGGGTTTGGGAATTATGGCAGTTTAAAAAAAAAATATGATGGCAAATTTCAAGATTTCCTACACTCTAGCTGTGACATTACGCACTCTAGTTAATGTTAAAATCTGAAGAAGGCCTCTGTACCAAGGTCTGAACAATGTTTAATATCTCTAAAAGTAAGAATCAGATTTAAAAGTTGTATTACACGAATAATGTCAGAAAGATGTGTAACATTTTAAAGTTGGAATGAGGTTTCTGAGTAAAAGTATGAATGAACAGTTAACAGTTAGCAGTTGAAGTCGCATGAAGATTTGTTGAAGTCTGAAGAATTTCTTCGTTGACTTCAATGGTTAAAAATGTGATGAATTATGGGATATATCTCTGGAATTATGAAAGTTATGAACATACTTGCCAACCCTCCCGATTTTCGCGGGAGACTCCCGATTTCATTGCCCTCTCCCGGTTTCCTCCCGGGGTCATATTTCTCCCGATTTCTGACAAAATCAGATTTACTCAGCACTGTTTCCACTCGGACTTTAATACAGCTACACCATTGTTTGGTTTCCACGGTAACGCGTCTCTTTAGTAGCGCGCAACTGAAAGTCTGCTCCCGATTTCTGAGGTCTCAAGGTTGGCAAGTATGGTTATGAACGATAAAAGTAATAGCAATTGATTCCCGACCGAGCTGAACATTTTGATGTTAGAACAGAGTTTCTGCGATGTTAAATGCGGGAACATCGCAGAAACTTGTGTTAAACTTAAATTAAGCCACAAGGTGTTTTCTCATTGATTTGTAACAATACAGCGGATCTGACTGAAACTGATATTAAATGTGCTGAAACACAGTTCATTATCACGTTCTGCCATCTACTTGGTATACATGTGAACAAATCCTACTGTAGAAAGTCATAGATCTATAGTAAGCCCATGTATCCATGTGTACCTACATACCTATAGGTCTGCTAAACTAGAAAATAATGAAATGAGCAAGAGTGGAGTTCTGCATTTTCACATCTTCTCCTCAGTTGACCACAAAGCAGTTGGGATTTGAGTGCCTCGCTTGAGATCCTTCAGAAACTATAACAACCACATACTCCACATAAAATATGTAACTGTAATGTTTGTTTAAATAACACTAGAGTAGACAGATGTTCAGCGGGGAAAATCCAACATTTGATGCTTCCCTTTTTTTGAAACGCCCTTTTTAGAACCACCTAAAGTCAATACAGTTTGATGACACTTTATTTCTTTAAAGTTCCCAAAGATAATTAAAAAAAACCTGCAATCCGCTTACATGTATGGAATCTATATTTACTGTAGGAATAGACTGCTCGATCTGCAGAAACGCAAACATTACAAAATCTCATAATGCTGCAGGCTTCTAAGAACCAGTGCACAGGGTCTGGTGTCACCATGCGTCGATCTTTTAGACTTTAGAGTGATCGCTCGGAAAACACAGCTTTAAATATGATGCTCTGTAAATATACTTTATGACATCAGTAGCCTCCTCTCCAGCACACAGTCACCCTGGCAGAGATCCGGTTCAGAGGCTACTCTGGGTGCTGCTGGTGCTCCCTGCTGATCTGCAGCCAGTCCACACAGCAAATGACACATCTGGAAACCTTTTGGAACCTTTTTTATGTAATATTCTTTTTTATCTGGTTAGCATCATGCTTTACCACTAAGTTGTCATGGAAACTCAAAGAGTGTGATTACAAAATATGTAAAGATTTTTTCTGCAGCAGCCCATTATACATAGCTTGACTAAAAGATGGATTTTTGGTGTTCATAAAACTATAACCTTTACTAATAAACTATAGATAAGTATGTTTTTTTTAGTTGCGCTCCTCAGATAGTTACAGCTTTTTGTCTTCATGGACACAGTGTTGTTGCCAAAGTATAAACATCACAGCAAATGTAGTTTCAAAACTCAGTTTGAGTCCCTTGTGAGCGGAGGTCTTTTCTAGGGCCAGATCCTGCTGGCTGCAGCACAGAGCCCGGCTGTAGATGCTCTGCTGATCGCCACGTGCACGGCCAGCTGACCTTGGCTTTCTATCGATCAGGATCAGATTTCAAACAAGCTGCATGAGATATGTATTGGTTTTAGCTGCATGCTGAGACAGATATTGACGCTCTGAATATTGTGGTAGTGTGCTATTTCTGTTTGGAGCTATAGACAAGTACATGCAATATCCCCAAATCTATATGCAAACAGTGGATCAAGTGAAATAGGTAACAGTCAGTATGGTCTTCCTTGGTTTGCATTTACATTATCAGTTGTTTCATCCTGAATCATCTCAATAAGGCATTTCATGGTTACAGTGAATCATTTGTGTGAAGGAAATATTTGACCCAGTTCATCATTCTTTACTTTTTCTGTCTCCCTGGCCCAGGCATGCGGCCTTGGGGTATTCCTGTTATCTCTCTGAGAGACGCAGCTCTGTCTCTTTGTTATTGCAGGCGAAGACTCAAGCACAAGATAGTTTATTGGCTAGGGACATCTGGTAGTCCACTTTATAAGGTACCTATGTCCCTTTGGCATACATTCTTTACTCAGGGACAAGAGTTATCGTCCTTTGGCCTGTTTTATCTTGTCATGCTTAATGTTGATTTTGCCCATAGAACTAGTTAAAGTCTCCGACTGGAAGAGACTCTTCAGAATCGGTTAGGCAGGAGCTGTGTCTCTTTGTGGCTGGAGCAAATGTCTTCGTCAATCTGCATCAAATCAAATGAATCTTCAGTGTTTGCCATTTCAGTTCTCCTGTGTTCTCATTGTGTTTCGAGCCCTTGCTCCAGAAGTTTCCATTTTAAGTTGACCACGAGTATATTGACACCTTCAGAGTGTCATTAACTCCTGATACAGGTGTCCGTCATCCTTTAAATCTGGAGTGAGCAATGTTTAGAAACCTGCTCAAATAAAAAGTAAAGTTTTTATGTGTGCCCTAAGCGGCAAATGAACAATACATATTTTTATCAATCTTTATAACATATATCTTAATCCAACACTGATTGAACCAAATTAGTAAAACACATTCTGCCAGTTTTCTTTAACTTCTTAAACAGTTTTTGTTATGTATCCTTGTATCTGTATACAGAGGGATCTGCTACCTTCTCACCAGGCATGTTCCAAAAAAGTAAATTGATCACATAGATTATTTACCAAGTCAAGAGAGTTTAAAGTATTCAGATGCTATAAAGAAATCAGTTTTATGTGATGTAGTTTAAGCTTGCAGAGCCAGAAGGGGCACGAATGTGGACCCTGTTATCCAGACTCGATGGATGCCCATTTCAAAAGTGCTGTATTCTTCCTGTGACTGTGTGAAAATGAATGTTTGGACACGGAGCTATTTATAGAGAGAGCATGTGGGTAGGGAGATGCTGCCATGTGTGTGTCGGTTGGATAGAAGCATAACATCGGTGCGCCTGGGTAGCTTGCGTGCATTTGCCTCCATAATAACAACCACTGAGGATTAAAGCTGCAGACAGTGACTGACATATCTTTTCTTTTGGTGTGCCATCATCTAAACATCCAGCTAAATGTGCGCGTGAGGTCAATCCTAGTGCGTTTTAAAGCTGGTTTACTCACACAGCTCTCGTCGGGGAGAGATGAAAAGAGTTTGAGTTTATTCACGTGTTATTCAGAGGTTGATTTGATTTCCTCCTTTCTGACTCATCTGACAGACTCTGAGCTGGGTCGATTTGTGATGAGGGCGCCACCAAGAGGCAACACAAGGAATTGCAATTAAATAAAACAAATGATGCGTTTTTAAAGCTTCACACTCACCCAGCTCAACACATTTAATTTGTGGACCTTTCCACTAAATACTGCACGTCCTGACCACAGTCTCCTGGTGCAGCTGGGTCTTTGATGCCACATATTCCGATCAAGGCTACATTAACAGTCTATTAACTACCTGTCTCTTTGCTCTCTACTACAGCTTCAGTCCTGTTGGCATGGCTTCAACTAACAGTTTGAGGAGATATCGAATCCTGTCTCTAACGCATGACCTGTGATCGTCACTCACACTTCTAACTAACTGTGATCCACTTTCAGATTTGGTGATAGCAGTTGTCCAATAAGCTGTTAATGTCTTTGACTTCAGTAAGTGACGGTGGGATTTCTCTCTCTGTAGACGTGAACGACTGCGCCGCCCAGCCATGCAAGAACGGAGGCACCTGCAGGGACCTGGAGGGAGACTTCAAATGCCACTGCCCGTCCCCTTATGTGGGCAAACAATGCCAACTGCGTAAGTGTCACCGGTCAAAACTTCATGTGGCCAATTATTCTCATCTCAATCACTGTTGTCTCTTTTTTTCTGAACATATTGACAAAAAACTTACTTTAAATAGGTATAGATTGTGTCCTTATAGAACAACATTATACAAAGTAAAATACATGTATTAAAATAAGGGAACCTAAACAAAGAAAGGGATGTTGGCATCGATATTAAAAAAGTTATAATGCTCCTATTTTAACATGAAATGTTCACAAGTGTTGTTGAATTAGTTTAATGAAGACGTTATTAATGATGATAGGATTGGGAAAGTGGCCAACTGCTGCGTTTTAGTATGATCAATAGGCAGGATATAGAAAGTAAGCTAAATGAGAAATCAATACTTTATTCCATTCAGTTGACTTAAAGATCTGCAGCTTTAATGACTTCAAGGTTTGCACAGGGGAGTGAAGTATGAGATATGGCTGAGTGTGTATTAGACTTTGATTATGCACCATATGCTCATACATTTCTCTCTCTTATAGGAATCAGTTATTTGTATTCTGCAGAATGTAAAACAGTTGTCTCTGAATTTACATACAGTAGCAGAATTATTATTATTAATAATAACTGTATTCATTTAGCAGTTAAAATCTGATTTTAGGCAACATACTGAGAAGACAATAACAGCATAAAGCCAACAGTAAGGCCAAACAAAAAACAAGACAACATTAATGATGCATGCACATATAAATGAAGTGTGTGCTACTTCAGCCTGTGTCAGGTGACTGAATTTGCATTAGGGTCAGAGTGTGAAATGTTGCACTCACGTCAGAATCTGACCCCCCCCCCCCCTCACTTTTCCTCTACAGCACATGTGTCAAACTCAAGGCCCGGGGGCCGAATCAGGCCCGTGGTAGATTTAATTTCGGCCCGCAGGATCATTTGTAATTACTATTAGATCGTATATTGCACGCACACCTTCACTCAATCCTGAGGGTCTCCTCAGCTCAGAGCCTGAGCCCAAACATTGATGACCTTGCACCCGAGATGAGATGCCAAGTATCTGAACTAGCATCACAGAGCAGCACACTGAGTTTACATGGATGTTTCCTTCTGCACTTTTTCTCTCACGACAACAGGGCATGTTTGGTTTTTTCTTTGAGGGAAATAGTTTTTTTGAAGCTGTTTTTGGCCTGTGGGAAAATGTAATCATAAGAAATGACTCTTAGCTGCAGATAGAGCCATAAGAAATGAATGCAACTGATTATTTAATGTTTAATGTTGTTTTTATAGGCAACAATTAAAGCTTTGTTAGTTCCAGGTTTAATATGTGCAATAAGTTCATTTCAATACGTTTTGCAATAAACATTGAACCAGTCCGGCCCTCGACTAGTACACATTTTTTAATTTTGGCCCACTGTGACACCCCTGCTCTACAGGCTGCATCTCTCTGCTGGGCATGGAGGGGGGTGGCATCGCTGAGTCCCAGATCTCCGCCTCCTCAGTGCGGTACAGCATGCTGGGTCTGCAGCGCTGGGGGTCCGAGCTCGCCCGCCTGCACAACAAGGGGATCGTGAACGCCTGGAGCGCCGCCGCACACGACAAGAACCCATGGATTCAGGTGAGACCAGGACACATGGACATACATAGTTTATACAGGGACTTTCTTTTATCTATTCAAGTCCATACACACTTGTTTCTTGTAGNAGTGCTGATTCTCTGTCTGTTACTTTAGATGAAAATAAGGAGCCCCTCCCCACGCCCCTCTGAGAGATATTTGGTTAAAAAGAACACAATGGTGCTCTAGGAGGAGATTCAGGTGATAAGGTGTGGGGGGGGGTTACCTTGGTTGCTGATTGGCTAATGGTTACACAAGCCAAAAAATCGTTATGACATCATAAAGTGGCCAAAATCTGCTCATTTTCAGACAGGTTTTTATATAAATAGGTCAGGAAAAAAAGTGAGCAAACCTTTTTTCCTGAAACTTTCAGAGTCTCTTTACACAGAGGGGACACATGTTGATGTAGAAGAGACATGAACAAGTGAACTTTGCATAAAAGGTCACCTTTAAGATCAACTTGTCAAAATTGATTGTCCCTTTGTTGTATTCATATTGTATTTTGTTGTAACTTCATGTGCTTAAATAAAAAACCGTAAGCAGCATGAAGACAATAATGTGCTACATTGTTTTTGGGTATCAGTATAACAATATAACTTCCACTAAATAAGCAATGATTACATTTGATCTAGTTCGGTCTTTCGGCTTCTTTGAGTGAATATAAACCACACATTTGCTAGATTGAATTAAACATTAGTTTTTTCCAAATGCACTTTTTTTTATACTTTTATTCTTTTTCAACCAAAACTAAATTCTGCAAAAGTCCAACGTTGCAATAACTATATAAAAAAAAAATTCAGCAGTCATTTATAAAAGGACATCATTCAGTCGCATCGTCACTGAAAACTGATGAAGTCAAAGGCAACACATAGTGAAAGAGCTTCTCGATACAGTGACACAAAAATAAAGTTGTAGCTGTATTTACAGGCTCGCCCTTCTCTCCCATCGCTCCAGGTCCTCCGATGGCTCCGCCCCGGCCCGGCTGTCCGATGGCCCCGGCGGCACCTGAAGGGCCCCGCTCACCTGAGGCCCCCTGTAGACAGAACACATTGTAATGGCTTTATTTTGTGTCTTTTTAGGCTTATTATTAGTTCAGACATATGAAACATTGCCCTGCAGCCTACGTAATATCTACAGAAGATATGGCACGGGATAATATTCATGAAATCCAAGAGGAAAATAGAGTCCATAGGTCTTTCCACTATCATGAATAATTATGCTCAAATGTCCGTTACTGGACTATTTTCTCAACCATTTTTGGATTTAAACATAGCCCCATTCAGTTATGTAATACAGAGATGAAAGTTCATTGAATAAGATATCTTTCTATTACACATAACAGGAAAGAAAAGTAGTTTTAGTTAAGGCTATTTCTACAGTCGTTAAAGGCTTATAATGATGGATGAATAAAAACACCTGGAGTCATTATTGTGTTAGACACTGTTTTCAATTATAAAACAACATTTTGATTACTTACAATAATTTGTTTAGTGGAAAACACTGAAGAAATTTGCATATTTCTTTACAAACAAAAAGCAGATTTTTATCTGAAGGCCTCTTAAACTGAATCAACAAAAATAAAAGTACTGTTACTCACTATTCCTCCTGATATTCCAGTAGGTCCGGACCCTCCTTTCAGACCAGGAGGTCCCTGGAAGGATCACACATCATTGTATCATATAAAATATAAAACATAAAGTGACTTGTATGGTGTATTTGTTTCTGTGTGGCTTACTATGAGTCCGGTGGGTCCTCTGCTCCCCCTGAACCCTTTCATTCCTGCAGGACCGCTCTTCCCAGAAGACCCAGGCAAACCCGGATCGCCCTGACACACAAACAAATCGTAAACAAAAACAATGACTCTATGAGGCCTACTTGAAAACTGGTGGTGTTGAAGTATTGAGGCAGTGACTTCTTTAGTAGTTTCTGACACCTCTACTGCAATATAGTGAAAGAGTAACTGTACATGTAAAAAGTCCTGTTAGAAAGGCCACTACCAGCACTGCTGTGGGAAAATGCGCAGTCTGCTCTGCATGAAAAAACAGGCCCATTTTGGGACGCCTCACAAAGGAGACACATGTGAGCACACGTGTGTTATACCTGTCTAGATATCAACACTGTAAAAACGTATTTACTGAAAATCATCATCCTCGAAAGAGTTTTACAAAAGCTCAGTTTTCTTTAACCATTTTCGCTGTTTAGAAAAGAACAAAATGACATGGAAAATCTTTATATTTTAAACAAATATATACAATATGTTACATGTGACATATGTAACTAGGGCTAAGTTAATAATGCACAATGTTTATTTGTGTGTGTGTGTGTGTGTGTGTGTGTGTGTGTGTGTGTGTGTGTGTGTGTGTGTGTGTGTGTGTGTGTTTGTAGACCCACCTTTCCACCTTCCTTCCCAGCAGCCCCAGGTAGACCGTGCTCTCCGGGAACCCCTGGGGCCCCCGGGTGACCTCGGTCCCCGATTAGACCAGTTTCACCTGATTTGCCCTGAAACAGAAACACGTGATTGGGTTCGTAACATCAACACAAGGCAGGAGGAACATTAATAACACAACTGAGTCACAGTGTTGATCTCACCTGTGGCCCCACTACACCTGAGGGTCCCGGAGGCCCCGTCTTCCCATGGAAACCCTGCAGTCACAGAAAAAAGATGGGAAGAAATTATATTCTGACATTATAATTTCTTGTAACAGTAACATTCTGTAACATTATAGAGAATAGGTGACTATATTTGGGACAAAACAAACTTTGAATTTGGACAAACTTTGGGCTTCTTCATTCACAACCACAAAGATAAAACAAAAAACCTGTTATCTGAGTATAGCTGCTAGAAAAGTAAAACAATTATTGCTTGGACAACTCAACTACAGAGAAATCTAATGATATAATTTATTAAAAAGAATCCCCTTCTTCATGTGACTTCAGCAACTATATTTAAGGAGATTTGGGAGAGGTGGAAAACATATTTATGTGAAACAATTTAATTGATTGTATTTCTTTTACTAGTATGCCAAATATATTTTCTTGTCATAGTTTCATTTTAAAAATCTGAGCTGATAAACTGTTCTGTTATGTGTTATGTATATCCAACTAAAGTTTACTCTGTGAACCCAGAGGAAAGGAAAACACCTAAAAAGAAAACATACATTGGTGTGTGTTTATGTGGGCGTGTGGTGAAAACTATTCCTCCAAGACAAAGTGTATCAACCGTTAAACTTTTTAAACTCAGTGAAATATTGACATCACTCACCGGCTCTCCTCTTTGACCTGGATGACCTGGAAGTCCGTCTTTCCCTGAAGGACCCTACACACACACACACACACACACACACACACACACACACACACACACACACACACACACACACATACACACGACAAGAACAAGGTGATCAATTATTTGGAGCTCAGGATAAAAGCGGGCTTCCTTGAGCTGCCAAATATTCCAATCTGACTGCTGAAAGTGTCCCCTGCAGGCCACTGTAGTTGATTCATGACAGCACACTTAGCGGCTTCTCAGTCAGAACTCCTTTGTCAGAAAATGACAAAGTACACTCCCTGAAGCTGTATGAAAAACTGGCTGCATGCAGCATGCACCTCAACAAAATACCAGCTGCCATTCCTGCCATGATGTAAAAAAAGAAACTCGTAAAAAATCTGATTCTAGCTTCGAGGTCACTCGCTGTTTGCCAAGGTTTGAGACCTTTTGTATTTTTGGAAGATTGTGTTTTCTCTTTCAAGGCTTGTAGGTGAATTGTTCTTGTTTTTCTTTCTGTGTCCAACATTAAAATGGCAGAATGTACTGGCTTTAGTTTTTAGTTTGAGCCCTATCTTAAAGGGACAGTTCCTTTTATCGTTAGTGTTATAAGAAATCTTTCTTAAATTACTATTTGTTTTGGCTTAAAGCAGTGGTATATGTGGGAAAAAGGAAGCATCTCTTCAGCCAATAGTTGCAGCTGAAACTAAAATAATCTAGATTGATAAATAGGAGGAACATTTGTTTTTTGATCTCGGCATATACGGTCCCTTTAACTAAAAACAAAATGAAATGATTTATAAAGAAAACGAGAAATTTATCTGGGAAAAAAACATTTTTAACAATGGGACAGAGGACTACCTACTGTATTTACCTGTATTTATTATCCTTACTGTAACTGTACAACATGTCAGTTAATTCGCCAGTATGCTAAGTGTATAGTTACTAAGTGCCCTAAAAATAAAACATTGGGTGGAGAGGACACACACACATTTGAAGAAATGCAATACAAATTCTGATCAATGACCACATCTCAAATTAGTTTGATCTGTCACCACTCACGCTTGTGCCTTTCGGTCCTGTCTCTCCATTCCTTCCTTGCGGCCCTTGAGGTCCCTATAAAACATAACCAGGCATTACAACAGGCAATCAATCAACTGATCACTCAATGAATCACACATATATTAACAGCGTTTCTCTTACCCTTTCTCCACCAGATCCTGGGGGTCCATCATTTCCGGAGATGCCCTATAAAAATGTGACGGATAAGAAGTGGTGAAGCACAGCTGAGAGTGTGAGTGTTTGCATCCATAAACGATAACAGACAGGGTGTTATAATTGGCTGAGAGGAGAGTCAGCTGACCTTTTCTCCTGATTTCCCTGTTGGCCCCTTCGCCCCTCGGCCACCTCGCGCACCCTGAAGGAGAATAAAACATGAGAGACCAAACCCAAGAGAGGACTGCACGTTGACTGACCTGAGACAGAATATACGGTTCAATCAGATCTCCGGGTAGTGACTCACATAGACTTCCAGGTGAATTTAGTAATCGATTCAGTAAAAACAGTGATGACTCAGACATCTGCAACATTGTGACATGAGGGTAACAATGTTGAAGGGTAACATCTACAATACATTTGAGGAATATTGAAATATATTTCGGAAAGTATAAAATCTCTAATCGGTTGACCAATCACAACAGAGCCGGCCAGCTAACCAATCAGAGCAGACTGGGCTGATTTTCTTTGTCTATTCAATAAAAGATCAGAGATATTATGAACATCTGATGCCCTTGTCTTAGCCCCTGTTTGTGCCGAGTGTTTGAGCACCATGTAACATTTTTCGGTCACTTCAGGGAAACCGCTAATGGCCTGTTCTTCCAGGAATCACATACTGTTCTGTTCCTTTGTGTTTCCCTCTTCAGAATGTTCCCTCGATATAATCTGTAACAACCTTGAGCCTAGCACTCATTTCACAGCAGGCTTGTTCTGAGGTGATTTTGAGTCCCTTTGCAAAGATGGATTATTTTCAAGACAACTTTTATGGCCAACTTAATGTGGGGCAGCATAGACAGAGTGTTAACAGAACACTCACATAGAGCAAAGTTATTCGCAAACATTTGCATAGTTATACATCTAACTGAAGATCAATTCAAAGAAAATATATTCACGATTCTCGGAGGCGATTTTTGTCATTTTGTTTAGCTAATTTAACTGCCTCCATAGATTGAGTGAGACATGCCACTTGCTCAACAGAAAAAGACAACAGGGAGGGGAGTGTGTAGAGTCGGCATATTTTCACATCAAATTCAGTGAATTAGGGGTTTATTTTAATCAAACAAGAGTTGGTCAATGTCGGAACAGTGGGAAGACTAAACGAGACTTATTTTGTTTAGTGAGTCTAAATTGAGTTGAAAAATCTGACTTGCTGTTGCACAAGGCAATGGGGGCTAATAGAGTGATTAAGAAGTGTAGAGATGTTAATCCATATCCTCCAATCCAATCATACCAATTTTAAATGTCTGTCTACTGATTGAAATTCATCATTGCTTCAAGGTGCAACACCACGTAAGTCTTTAGTACACAGTCAAAGCCTCATAGTGGCAGAAGTTGAATGCTAAATACATGTTTTAACAAGGTGTTTATATTTGAAGAGTCAGGACAGTGTAAGTGCAATGTAGCTCACAATATGGGCAGGAAGAAGGTTTCAGCTTTTTCAGAAATATTAATGAAAGTGACCCTCTACAAGAAAACCCTGGAGGAAAAGCGATATTGAAAGAGGTCAGCTAGGAAAAGGTGTCACCTCACTTTTTTCAATGCATCCGGCTCACCTGGTTTTAAAATAACATTATTAACATTTTCTAATTTGCTCTGACTGGGAGCCGTAGGGTCGCCGGTTCAAGTCCCCAACCAGACCTAAATATGGAGTGTGGACTGCTACTTGGAGAGGTCCCAGTTCACCTCCTGCCCTGCCGTGGTGCCCTTGAGCAAGGCACCGGACATCCCCCTTCCCCCCTCACTCCCATTGCTCCCCGGGCGCTGTACACTAGCTGCCTACTACTCCTACTACTAGACTCCTGGTACTAGGATGGGTTAAATCAGTGGTTCTCAAACTTTTTCTGTCAGGCCCCCCCTTTGGAGAAAAAAAAAAAGTCAGGCCCCCCCAACACAAATAGTCAGGCTCAGTGACCAGAGATTTATTTTGGGGGTGCTGTGGGGTAGCTTGACGTTTCATAGAGGGTGCTCACACATTTAGGGTTTCCCATTAATGTACCGGTCGCTACAGTGGAATTTTCTACTGC
>NW_011359125.1:2474895-2476947 GCF_000735185.1 Notothenia coriiceps | reverse complement strand
GTGTGGTGTGGTGTGGTGTGTGTGTGGTGTGTGTGTGTGTGTGTGTGGTGTGTGTGTGTGTGTGTGTGTGTGTGGTGTGGTGTGGTGTGTGTGGTGTGGTGTGTGTGTGTGTGGTGTGGTGTGGTGTGGTGTGGTGTGGTGTGTGTGGTGTGGTGTGGTGTGGTGTGTGTGTGTGTGGTGTGTGGTGTGTGGTGTGGTGTGGTGGTGTGGTGTGTGGTGTGTGGTGTGGTGTGTGTGGTGTGGTGTGGTGTGTGTGTGTGTGGTGTGGTGTGGTGTGGTGTGGTGTGGTGTGGTGTGTGTGTGTGTGTGTGTGTGTTTCACAGTGTATTGTCGATCCTTCCTTGCTTCCTACCTTGGGGTTGAAAGGTCCCCTGGTCTCCATCTCGGACAGTAAGTCGGTCAGAGTGTCCAGCTGTTGATCGAAGCTCGTCTGCTTCTCCACAAACCTCTGGCAGGGGGAGAGGAGGAGATGGTCAAAAGGAGTACATTCATTTACACAAATAAAGTGAAGACAAACAATGAAGCAAAACACGATGAGCCAGGAAGAGAAAGGTGGATGATGATACATTTTTGACGTAAATATGGATATCCTTTACAGTGACTGTTTGGGGTCTTTTATCTATACAAATATGCAGAAAGAAACATTACTTGAAAAAGTGATTGTGCTGGAAAACCCTGATAAAAGAATGAATGACAAACAAACACACTTAATGTAGTGAGTAATGATGACAGGGAACAAATGAATAATGATTTGGTTATTGAGAACTATTAGATTTTGAATTATTTGATTGTTTAGAGAGAAACATTTAGCATGACCTCTTGGTGATTTAAACAAGGAGGTGTACAGTGGCTGCATTTGTTTTTATTCCCTACATTGCTGCCTTTATACCCCGACAATCCATCTGCAATTAACACAATCCTACAATTAACTTCTCAACAATATACCCTTCATGGCATGTCTAAAAAAACTATTTCAGTTCTATAAATGGGCAATCATTCGGTTAGACGCGTGACACTGGGTGATTTACCCCAGACTAATGCTAATATAATTTGTGGAAAAAGGCAGTATTTCCTGCCAACACTCCATGGACTCACAACAATGTCCCCCAGTGTCCTCTCTGATAATGGCATTACATGGAAATGCAGTTACATGCAGCCAAAAGAGGAAACATGCAGACAGACTTTAGCCTGATTCGGGGAAGACAGCATCGTGACTCACCTGTTGGTTTCCAGCAGCACTAGGAATACCAGAGGCAAAGAGGGGTGGAGGGGGAGGGGGTGGGAGGACAACACGATAATCTGCCCTTTTCACAGTTCAACTTTTTTTTTTTTTTTTGTTACATAGATGGTTATATGAGGTTTTTTTTTTATAAAAGTTTAAATAAAAACCCCCTTTCTACTTTTTTGTATACATTTCACTTACACAATTTTTTCTCGTGTCGCCTGTTTTCCTGGTTTGTCACCCCCGCCTGGTTTTTTTTTCTGGTTCTTGCTCCTTCAACGGTTCTCCTAGTTAGCCAAGTTTTTTTTGATGTTTGTTTGGTGGAAACAACGGATAAACGCCGACTATCTAGTGTTTTTGAGAGTTACTTATTGGGTAGAAACTGTTCGTTTTATCCGGAAATAATCGAAACGGATGGCATTCGTTTACAAAAAGTAAGTTTTGGGTGAAAACGTGTATCTCAGTTTTTATAAACGGGGTTTACATTTTTTACTAACGCGCGTACATCACTCGCGAAGAGTAGCTATGTATACTTTTGTGCAATCAACAAGGGTTGAAAAAAAATTGGTTAGTAGGGAGTGAGTAAAGACGGTCTGAAGGGGGAGGAGGGGATGGATTGGAGGTCTTTGACTCTTACTTAACTAACGGTCTTGGGGAGGGGTTTTTGCTTACGGTTGGGAAGAAGGATGCTTCCGTCGGAAGTGACTTAAGGATAGGTCGAGGGTGGAGGTCGCTCACCTTTTCTGGAGGAGCGAGGGTCGAGGGGGGCTTCTGAAGCTTTTTTTTTTTTTGTGGGTGGGGGCGTGCAGGAATGGCAGGGGGGTTATCGA
>NW_011359125.1:2462584-2474850 GCF_000735185.1 Notothenia coriiceps | reverse complement strand
TTCACACCAAAAAAATCCGGAACTAAAATGAGTTCATGAGAACCTTTTTACCCCCTTTTCAGTCCCTGCTAGAGAGCATGGACTTTTGTGTTTCCTATTTCTGATTGGCTGGGCGGATTGCAAACCACGCCCCGTAAAACTCCCAAAAAGTTTTGTGAAGCTGGGAGTCCCAGCAGCTTCTACTGAAGCCAGTCCCCAACTCCGGGGACTTCCGGCCGGGGACTCCGGGTGGCAGTATACGCCGTGAAGTTGTTTGCGGCCTGCCAGTAAACCCAAAGCAGAAAAAGAAGAAGTGACGTCAGCGGCTTCATTTGCCTAATCTCCCTGAGGAACTTATTCCGGTGTGAACGCGATCTGTACTTAGTTCATGAGAACTAAAGAGTTCTGATTAACTAAGTTCTGATTAACCTTTGTGGGAAAAGTACTGCGGTGTGAAAGCGGCTTTTGGCTCTTTTTCTGCTGTAACAATGTACATTTCTGCTCTGTGGGACTAATAAAGGTATTCTTATTAAAGGGGTAGATTGGATGCTTTGAAGCTGGGTTGGAATGAGTTACTTATCCATAATCAGTTTATTACTTCAGTAAATGGGGATCAGCATGCCCCCAGTTTGGTGAAACAGATAATAGCACACAAGCAAACCAACGTACTGCTGTGGAAAGTTCAGCAGCAGAATGCATTCAAGCCACCTAAAAGCATGACTATCAAGTTAAGTGTACGCTACACTTTGAATATTTTAAACAGCCTACTTTGCAGCCAGACACTTTAAACAGGACGTTAAGTGCTGTTATCTATATTCTCTTCAAAGCCACCAGCCTCCATTGATAACAAACTATAATTTTACTTATCAGAACATGGAGGTTTCTGGTGTAACGCTACCTCGATCAGTTAGTCAGTTTCTGTTATAAACAGTACTGATCGAGCAGTAGACCATCAGCCACCTTTTCTGCAAGGCTAAATTGTTCTGGCTAATCTTAGTCTTGATGGGCCACAGCAATGGATAGCTTCTGTGAGGAACTTCCCCAAAGTAGCTACTGATTAACTGACTATGGAAAAGCATGTCATGCAACCCCACCTCCAAAAATCCAGACCTGTCCCTTTAGTCATCAAATATCTGCGTTACTGATCTCTCTGTCTGTCGTTAGGTGAATGTGGACTACGCGGAGAAGACGGTGTCCATCAGTAACTACCCGCTCTCCGCAGCGCTGACCTGTGCTAAGATGTGCTCTGCCTTCGAGGAGGTGTGGGGCGTCCTGTGACAAACACTCAATGAACTGCTGGGGTTCTCCTCAGAGACTTTTTTGACTGGACTATAAATGGATGTGATGTCCGTTCCCCCAGTGATGCTGCGTGGACCACCGACATGAATACCCTTACACTCTGCAGGTGTAGAGATGTATGACCACCATATGTAATTTACATAGTTTTCTGTACTCAGTGTTTCCTTTTCATGTAGAATGATGTTTTTTATACTGTCAATAATTAGAGGTTTGGATCATCTATCAATACAGTTACATTAAAATATTTGACTACATGATGAGTGGTTTTCTTTCATATAGAGCGAGACATACACAAAAGATTCAGCCATCATAAGGGACGTTGATAACTTTTAGAACATAGAGCCGTTATTTTCATTATAATCTCATCGGTCAATTCTTTTCTCGATGAATCAATTAGTAGTTTTTTAAAAGACAAAGTTCTCTTTGTATTTACTTTTGTCAGTCCAAAAATCCAAGGTATTTAATTTAACATGATATAGCACAGCGAGAAGAACATTACTTCCATATTTCAGATGCTGAAAACTGCATTTTCTCCTTTTCATGATTATTCCATCATCAAAATATATATATATTTTTTTTAATGTTTTTGGTTTCGTCAGTGTGGGCATGTGCGGGTGGAGGGAGGGAGGGGGGAGTGTAGTGAGTGTACTGTGATATTACAATATATGAAATGGCATCGATTATTGTACACTATAATGAAATAAAAAGACTTGTAAAAAAAAAAAAAAAAAAAAATTGTTTTTATATCAGTGTTAAATATTAGGTAGATTAATAGAACTAAACTCCTGCACATCATAGAAGCATAGTGTTTTTTAATATGTAAAAAAGTAGCTCATTACTCTGAGTTTTTAACGTATTGAGGAGAGTTAAAAGTACTACGAAAATGTAGTCAAATAGAAATATAAAGTAGCATAAAAAGGTAAATACTCATTTGAAGTACACGTATCTCAAATACATTACACCACTGCAAAACCCCAAATTCGTACTCACAGTCAACATAAATCGTAGAGAAAAGCTTGCTGAAAAACCTCAAAGGGTGCGGCATACTGCAGAGTCCACAAAAAAGGATATTTTACAGATATGTGAGTTTTGAGAGGTGTTTCAGAGGGCTCAGGTGCCGCAGCGAGGCGGTGATAATGGGCTGTCTCTTTCTCTGTCAGAATAAAAACAACATCAGTCAGGGGGAAAAAAAGAAAAGAAAAAAACCTTACCTGCAACGTTGGCCACATCTGTGGTGCTGACGTTCTGACGGTTGGGGCTCACTTTGAAGGTCACCGCGGGCCCCACCACCCTGGAAAACAAACACACACACACACACAGATTAACACACATTAACACACACTCCAGAATAAAAACCCGCCAGTTAAGCGTCTGTTTTTTCCCTCAACACCCTAAACAAACTCTTAATTGTGATGTGATTCACGATATTAAAAAGGGACGGGACTTTTTAAAACGTTATCCACATTAAAATTGAAACAAATAGTATATTTACTTGCACATCTCAAACCATTCTCTTGCACTATGTTATCTGTTTTAAGTCCTATATATATTGCATTCATGTTTCACTATGGGAGGAGCCTGTGACTTCAGTTTTAAGTTTTAATAAAGCCTTGAATCTTGAATTAAATTGATCATGGTGTCATTTTTTTAAGACGATCTGTAACAAGAAAATGTATTTGTTAAGTTTTTAGAAGATTGTAAGCAGGGACTTCAAAATGTAGTCGAGTAGAAGTAGAAAGTAGTAAGTAAAACATCTTAAACGTATACTTAAGTACAGTACTTGAGTATGCGTAGGACCTTCCTTTCAAACAAAGCCTATAGTATATTTTATTGTATTTCTTTCATTTTGTTTTACTTGTATTTTTTGTAATTTGTACATTCTTATTTTTTTACTATATTACCTTGTACCATATATGTTGACATGGTGATTCCTGTTTGCTTATCTGTAAAGCCTCCTGAGACAAGTGTGCTTTTGTGATATTGGTGTTTTTAAATCAAATGTTATTTAATTATATTAAATGTAATTTTCTCCATTGCACTTCTGGTCTACCCGACACAAGCATCAAAATCAGGTTTGATAAGCATTTATTTCCTTGACAGGTTTCTTAGCACACCTAATCGTAGTCCCGCGAAAACATACCCACGAACCGTCGTTTCCTCCTGCGAGGAGGGAGCTTGGTGTGCCAAGACGAGGAGGAAGGGCGAAAGGGGCGACCCAGTCCACGCCCAGATCGTACTCACCTAACACCTGTCGCATTGATAATGAGGGGGAATCGTAAGTAAGGAGGGACCGGACGCTATATGAATTAAGAGTAAGCTGGTGCGTCCTTCGAAAAGCTCTGAGTACAGTCCGGTCTTATGAAAACCAGATCTTCTTCTATTGAATTACTTTCTATATTAGTCTTCATAGTCTATATACTTTAATGTTTCAAACAGGATTGACGTCGCCTATACTATATAATTGTTTTTTTTGTGTCATAGATCTGCGGGTGTATGAGCGGTTTTTTATATTTTGGCTTTCCTCTTGTTTTATGTATATTTTATGCATCTCATTGAGTATAATTTTGTTCCGCGAGTAGGACTGTTGATCCGTGGTGTGTTGCGACACGTATTGTCCACACACACACACTCCACATCACCACCAGACACGCCACACACCACAACACACACACACACACACACACACACAACACACCACCACCACCACACAACACACACACACACACCACACACAACACACAACTCTCTCGCCACTCTTCCACCCTACCGTTAATCAAGTTGCGTACTAGTGGTGGTACAGTAGGCCCTGTTTATTTATTTGCGCTACGCACTTCAAAGACGTTCAACACACACTACACCACAATTAAGCTTGTGTCTTTTAGACTGCCACATGTAAGTACACACACACTGTCCACCCACCGAAACCAGCGCGGCTGAAGAGTGTGTGTGTTTTTGTGGTTATGTACGTATGGATCTGTAGTGTGTGGTGATGTGTGTGTGTGTGTTGTGTGTGTGTGTGTGTGTGTGCGTGTTTGGTGTGTGGTGTGTGTGGTGGGTGTGTGGTGTTGTGGTGTGTGTGGTGTGTGTGTGTGTGTTTGTGCGGTGTGTGTTGTGCAGAGAGGGGGAGAGGGAGGGCGGGGCAGACGAGAGGCGCTGGGTAGTGAATTCTCGTAGAGACGCAGCGCGGGAGCATGACAGAGTGGCAGGAAGTGTACGGTTGAGGGATAAGACGGAATAGATACTAAAGGGGAGGAGGAGACCCGTTGGTGTGCGATGTTCGGACGGTGTTAGTCTTCTCGGTGGCGTCTCTACGACCCCTGCCCCTCCCTCCCACTACCTGGAGCCTGCGTCTCTTTCGATCATTCAGCCTCGCTGGCTCGTATATCCTGGCGTTTCTCTTTCTCATCGCTCTCGATGTCCCGAGGAGAAGAAGGCAACGCTCCGGTCACGTTTCGGGTCGTAGGCGCCGCGGGAACGGCCTGTGGAGGACAGACGCGCGGTGCGGAGAAGCAGGGTCTGCTACCGTTTTTATGGTGGCGTAGAAAGCATGAGGTGCGATCGTTGCGATGTGCTGTGTGGAGAAACAATCTGTTCATTAGACCCTGGCGTTCGTCTATCTTCATGACGCTGATTTTGAGAGAAATGAGTCAGTTTCATTTCTCCGAAACTTTGACTGAAGTCATTTTTCATGGGTGTATTGATGTCGTCCGACACAATCTTCTCGATGCGCTGGAGGAAATACCGTATCTTGTCATTACAGTAACAATCGATACCTTACAAAGGCCCTACACACTTGATTGCTCCGTTTGTACTGGTGGCAAATAGTAACCAGGGGCGAAGAAATCTCTTCTGGTCCTTGTTACTACCTATGTGCCTGACCAAGTTAGTTATCGAGTGCGTTGCACTGAGTTTATGTATTACTACGTCCGTGGTTTGTGTGTAAGTCTGATTTCCTTGGTCGGGACAAACTTCTTACTCTCTTCATCTTTCATTCCATAACCCCAGTTGTACATGCCTTCATCTCTCATTGTTTCACCAGTCTTTTATATCCACCTGATTTCCATAGCATGGCGGTCGTGTGTACGAATCATGTCTTTTTTCATAACATGACTCTGTGGGGTGATGAAGGTGGGGAGGACGATATGTTGGGCCATTGTTTTTTTTTTTTTTTTTTTGGGTGTTGATGGTTGTGTCTTGGTTTGTTTTTGTTGTTTTGTCATTGTTTGGCCGAGACTAAATGTGTCTTTGGAGACGGCGAAGAATCTTTGTTTTTATTATTTTTTGAGCATTTTAGAAGCAAAATTATATTTTTATATATTATATTTTTGAACAAAATTACAATAAAGATAATCTAAATCGCGAACATTTTTTCTCAGTTCCGTGACACACTTCCGCTCCAACCTCGGAGGATTGCTTCGGTTATAAAAAACAATTGACAAAAGCAGTTATCCATAGGTTCCCGGTTCGACTAAATAAGTTATCAGAAAACCTCCTTTTGTAAATTAAATTTCACGGTTTCCTTTCAATACTGGTACAAATCCTTATGCAAAGACAATGTGTCAGAGAACAGTTTTACTTGATAAATTTAAGTTCCGAGGGAGGATGTTTTGTGTATTGTGCTATTTGCTGTCATGCCTTAAATCCAGTATGAAGATGCGTCATTAAAAATTTGTGCTCATGTAGACATGAGGAGCGGACTCCATTTCCCTACAATGCATGAGAAACGGTAGAGACGAATTTGACGCCTGGGCCTTCATGGACTTATTTGCAGTAGTCAATGAATTGACAGGGAAGAAATGTAATTATAACGTGAAGTGGCCATGCCTGGGGGTAAAATGGAGGGAGGTGAAAGGTCAGATCAGTTGTGGCGTCCGTTGAGTAAGGTGGAGAGTGCCTCGGGGTGTAATCGGGTGTGATGTTGGTATTTACAGGGACCTTGCCTCGTCTCTCGCTGGGAGAAAAGTGGAGTAGGTGGTGGTTTGTGGAAGGGAGCAAAAATTGTCAGTCTCTCGACTGTCGTTGTATTTAGGTTTGACTTGTATACTTAGGTATTTTCACTCGGGTGTGTCTGACTCTGTGGAGGAGAGAAACGCTTGTTAAGCTAATGGCTGACCTGATTATGCTGCCAGATGACTCCTTGAATTCATAAAAAATGAATATAGATAGGACGGTCGGATCATCACAAGAACACTTGGGTCTTACAAGGATTTTGAACATACAATCTTTATTTTCATACTCCGGGCACTCTAGAATCTGTTTGAAGTTCTGCGATTGAACGTTTGCAAACCGATAACGTGGCGTATCGATTCACTTCACGTAGATAATCGTAAATAATCGAAATAATGTATTAGTGGTTGCTTATGCTGGCTATAAACTTATTCTGCGGCCGACTAAAACCTGGTATAAACTCTCAAAACACCAAAAATTCCTACGATTAAGTAATTTTGTGACAGGTCCTACGGTTCTACCGTCAACATCCCTAAAACAAGTACACCTATCCTTGACGATTAACACCGGTTTAACGGGTTTAATATCTTTAACATAATAACCCCTATTTGGGGAACTTCGTGTAGAGCAAGGTCCCCCCAGGGTTGTTATCGCTTGTGAATGTCTGTATGTGTTTTTCAGTTTTTTTTTTGTTTGTTTTTTTGTGCATGTCAAGACAATTCATTTTTAGTTTTATTAGTGTTAAGTATTGTTCAAACCGTCTGTCAGCTCGTCGTAGTCAAAGTAGTTATAGTCAAAGGTAGTATTGTTCAGCGCCTCACGTCTAGTCACTTGTGACTCTACTACGTACAAATTGTGTACTGGGCGTGGGTTACTACGTTCTCTAGATATGTCGTCATCTCATAAGGCAGAAACCCCGAAACTTGTACTTGCGGAAGACGGTTATGTACAACAGATTCACAGATTGAACTACTAAAACCGCTCATCCCTGTTTTATGGGCGAAATTCCACTGGGTAGTACGTTTTACGTGAAAAGTGCAGAAAAGATGTACTTATAGCACGGGGGACAAGGTCCCTTGAGTGGTTCACCAGTCTTTCTGTGTGGGAGGAGAGAAAAGCGAGGTATCTGGGTTTAGAGAATTGTTCACGACGTTGTCTAGACTATGTCTGACTAGGTCTAACTTTGTGAAGATTACTGGCAGTGCTCTCACCGCGATGCCGATAACCCGGGTTGGACGGTGGGGTTTTTAACGTCACCTCTCTCTGTCGGTCGCCCTGTAACGCAAGCTTGGCTCGCGACCTCTGACGACATATGTATACGGGCGGTCCGGACCATCTACACGACCACAGAGTGTCTTGTAGGTACGTTTCTGTCAGCAATTTAACCGCTTTACTCCTTAGCCGATTTCTCTACTTAGCAAACCATTAAACTTTTATTTTTCGTGTGTGTGGAAATATGGTATGCCAGTAGGCGGGGAGTGTGGTATGGAGATAAGTTTATGATCGTACATCAGGGTGAGAATTTAATGGTCCCCTATCAATATCTATGGGCGTGGGGAGGTGTATGAGTCGGAGTGAGGTGGGCGTTTACGACCGGAGCTGTCAAAGATGTTTACGATGCGCTTGGGTGTGGGTGTGAGAGATTGGTTAGGTGTGGTGTGTGTGAGAGAGTGCGGAGGAGTGGTGTGCGAGGGTGAGGAGAGGGATGAGAATTATGGAGGATTGAGTTTGAGGAGTAGGCCCTCAAAAACGTCTAGGTCGTATTAATCGACTTATTTGTGGAAGGCTGAACTATAATTTCATAGTGTGTGGTGGTGCGTCAGAATTGTTTTCAGTGATTATGTTGAGGTGGGAAGAAAGGGTCGACTTTATGTATGTACCGCAGGTTTTTATAATGTTTGACTGTATTACTCGTGTTGGGTGGTATGGGAGATAACCGTGTTGCCATGCGAACGATAAAAAACCGATGTACTCTTTGTCAAAGAGTAACTCAAGAAGAAGGTGGGTTCTTGGACTGGCGAGGGCTTGCGGAAAATAGGATTCTGTTCGGGAGACGCCGAGACGACAAGACTCACACACATCCTCGCCACCTCCACCTCCGAGAAGAACACGCCGTCCCAAACCACTCGCAGGACTTACATGGACGTCTTATTAGCTGCCGACAACGCATGTGGTAGTGACTCGCTCTCTGACGTGACTAAGGAGGGGAAAAGAAAAATGCTCCCAGCTCGCACTAGCATGTGGACAGACCAGACTCTCCAGCTAGTAGTTCCTCTGGGGTGAGTCGCCCTCGTCTCTCGCGGGGAGATTGTGGCCCTGCGGTTTATCAAGGGGGGCGCTGGGTGTAAACTCAATTATGCTCCGTTGGCGCCTGTGGCTGGTGATGCTACGTGAGTGTGTGTGTGTGTGTGTAGTGTGGTGTGTGTGTGTGTGTGTGTGTGTGTGTGTGTGTGTGTGGTGTGTGTGTGTGTGTGTGTGTGTGGTGTGTGGTGTGTGTGTGTGTGTGTGTGTTGTGTGTGTGTGTGTGTGTGTGTGTGTGTGTGTATGTGCTGGGTTGTTGTGGTGGTGTGTGTGTGTGTGTGGTGGTGTGTGGGTGGTGGTGTGGTGTGTGTGTGTGTGTGTGTGTTGTTGTGTGTGTGTGTTGTTGGTGTGTGTTTGTGTGTAGGTGTTGTTTGTGTGTCGTGTGTCGCTATGTGTGTGTGCGTGTGTGCGTGTGGTGTGTGTGTGTGGTGGGTGTGGTGGGTGGTGTGTGGTGTGTGGTGTGTCTACGGTGGGGTGGGTGTGTGTGGTGGTGGTGGTGTGTGGTGTGTCAGTGTGTGTGTGTGTGCGTGCTATGTGGGGTGTGTGTGTGCGTGGTGTGCGTGGTGCGTCGCGTGTGTGGTGTGGAGTGTGTGAGTGTGTGTGTTGTGTATCGTATAAGTGGTATAATGAAGGCGTTATGAGGAAAATGTTTTACTAGAAGGTTAGGACGCAGATTGCAGCAGTGGTGTGAGGAGAGGGAGGGAGAGTGAGTACATTTTGAGTGTTGTGGTGGGTGTGTGTGTGTGTGTGTGGTGGTGTGTGTGTGTGTGTGTGTCGTGTGTGTGGTGTGTGTGGTGTGTGTGTGTGTGTGTGTGTGTGTTGTGAGTGTGTGGTGGTGTTGAAGTTTATTGATCCTGGGTCTTGGTTTTGTGTGAGGGGGGGGGGTGGGGGGGGGGGGGGGGGCGAGCTGTACGTGTGTGAGTGAGAAAATGAGAGTGGGGTGGGGGGTTGAGTGTTCTCGGATTGGAGTGAGCGAGAGACAAGTACGAGCTGACAAAGCCGGTGGAACGGGGACGAGCCTGTGGATAATAGAGGACGTGTGTGATAAGAGGTTATGGTGTGGAGAAGTGAATGGTGATGGAGTAGTTGAGCAGAAGAAAATTTATTGAACTGTAAGTCGGTGTGGTGTTGGACGTCTGGGGGGGAGGGATGGCGGATAGGTCTGGAGAGTGTGCGTCAAGTGTGTGTGTGTGTTACAAGAAGCACAATAGGGAAGTGTGTGAATAAGTCGAGACACTACTGTCGACGAGCAAACTCGTTCCTGTACTGTAAATCTGCGCTCCTGAATTCTAGTGAAACACTTTCTCGTACATTGAGGAGAGTGTTTAGTTGACGGCGGTGTGTTACTCGGGAATTATCCAAGGGGGAAAATTGAAACCTTTTGTACTGTATGGTAGGGGAGTTTGGACGGATTACGTATCGAGTAATGTACGTGAGTTACTAGTGTTATTAAGGGGGGGCAGCACTAGAACTTCGTATGGTTGGATGATATGGGTTATTGAATTAGGAGTGGTTCAGATTGGGCATTTGTGCAGTTTTACATGGAAATTGGTTTGTTGGATACAGCGTTTCGAGTTGTTTCTGTGTATCGCCGACAAACGTTAATCTTGTAGGCACGTGAGGCGCAAATTGGCAAGGAGTAGTAAGAGAGAACATAGGAAGAAAATGATTAGTAAGGATGAAAAGGACGTCGGAGTGGTGAAATGTACGGCCAGGGAGACAGAGGGAGGGCAACAGGACTGCTGGTTTTCTGTGTTCGGCCCGGTCTGGGGAGTTGGTTATGTTGATAAATTTAGTTGAACGTTTGGGCTTTTGAAGAAAGACTCGGGGACTGGTAATAGCAAAGAGCGAGTCGAAGTCCTGCGGCCTGAAGAGGAGAATTTTGCACTGACGAGGTAAAATGGGACGACTAACAAGTGAAGGATGATGTCGCACGCGCGACTCAGTATAGGAAAGGCGACTCGGAAATGAGTAGACTAATACGTCGTTTTTGTTTTCCGAATTGAGTGTACTTTCTGGAGGCGCGACGGAGCGTGTGGGGTCTGAGGGGGCGGGCGACAAAGGTAATAGTGCGGGCGAAATGGGATCGTAGCCTGGGGGACGTCGGCCAGGTGAGGCCTCTTTTTTCGTGGAATTTGTTTGGTTTGGAGCGAGGTTCAAGAGCGAGTAAGAACGGAGAAAGACTGGGAAACTGGTTTGGAGTGGATTTGAGTTGAGAAAGTGGGGAACATGTGTCTTCTAAGCAGACGTGACACGCGACTGATGTTGAAGGGAATTCGCGAAGGTGTATTAGCTGCATAGAGGAGGTGGGGGAGATGTGCGTGCAGCCGCGTGTCCTTGTTGGGGCTCTCTGGGTGTTATACCCGGTGCGTCTGTAAATGTAAAAGTTATCTAAGGAAGTACACAAAAGGGTAGGAGGAGAGGGGGGGGAGCATAGGTTGGTGTAAACGATTTTTACGATATGAACAATGAATAACCGAATTAAAGTTTCAGAAAAGATGTAGAACGATAGAGCATCGTGGTACGTAGCGAGAGATGGGAATACGAGCGTGTGTATGTGCGAGGTGAGTAGAATGTCGTTGACTCTTTTTGGCACAAGGGAGATCGGTTGGGGTATAAGATTCTCTCATGGTGATGTGACACTCATTACCATCATTATATTGGAGCCGTCCTACTTTGGGTGAGAGAAGTTACCGAGGCGTGTAGCGTCTTCGTGTGGTCTCGAGCTTACAAAAGAGGACGAAAATTTGGGTAGGAGTGCGGTGGGTCGGCGGACGATGCATGATCCTCGTCTACCCGGGCGATCAGGGGCGCATGGGTGTCGCGGGTGCCTCTCGTTGACGCCTTAATCACCGCCTCCCAAAGGGCACGGGTGAGCGGTTGGCCCGGTGGGGTGGGTCGGCGCGTCCTCCACTTGACCCTGGAGAGGTGTCATCTTCGAGGTGTTGAGCGTATAATGCCAACCAGGCCCCTTTGACTACTTGCGGCGCCGGCTGGGATCGCCGAGTTCCGTCAGGTTCGGGATGACTGGAGCTCCCGGTGACGTCTGTTCGATTTACATTGGAAAAGACGTAGCGGGGAGTTAAGACGTAGGTGGTGCTGTGGTGCACGTTTGAGTCGTATGCAACCTTAGGTTTTTTTACATTACGCAGGTCCCACGGCCTTTGACTCTTTCGGTTGCATAGAACAGACTCTGATACGGTTGGTGGTAGATTTCCTTCACCCCGGCCCGTCTTTTTGCTCTCTTTGACACGTCTTTTGACTGTAAAATAAATACAAGACTACCAAAAGGGCGGAGAAGTAGGTTTTTCATCGACTTTTGCAACAAAGAATTCATTTATAATGGCATCGTTACTTACTCATTTACATGAAATGGTAGTGGGGAGTAAAAGTAGGTTGTCGCGTTGCACCCGTTAGTCGTTTGCAACTTAGTTTTACATTTACACAGGTCCCACGACACTTTATGGAAAAAACTTTAGACTCTTGGTGTCAAGTGTTGCGCAGGAGGAAACAACTACCGTGCACTTTGGGGAGGGGAGGCTTTGGGGGGGAAAAAAAGAAGTAGTAAAGGGTTCCCGTCGAAATTACCCGCGCGCCCGAACTAATGTAACTCTAAGTTCTCCAATCGATGTCACCACTACCCCTTAACTTTGTCCCGGTTTTCCTAACGTGCCCCAATTGTCTGTACATACCTACTCGAAATTACTGAGAGGAGGGGGGGGGGGGGGGAGAGGCAGACC
>NW_011359125.1:2454730-2462539 GCF_000735185.1 Notothenia coriiceps | reverse complement strand
GTAATCAGCTGTTAAAACATACTGTTCACATTTTTTTTCAAGAAATTTGATGTTTTCTAAGTAATGGATAATGTTTTTATAATCGTGATATTCCAATTATTGACAAAAATAAATCGTGATATGATTTTTTGCCATAATCGGCAGCCCTAATTCGAGTACTATCTTTAATAAGTAGCACATGGACCCATCGAAACACGTTGATACACTCCACAACAACCAGGAGCTTCGTTGAATACATTAACAGTGAAGTCCAATCAGGGACTGCGATGGACTGCGTATGATAAACATCTTATTTAGAATGACAGCCATTCTTCAGTCATAATAAAGGAAAAAATAACAAAGAACAATGTGTCAGAACTGACGTTACATTACCTCTCCATCACTCTCTGCTTGCCTCTCTCCACTTGCATCCAGGTGCCTCCGTAAGTATCAACCATGTTCTTTCCGTCGATCGTCCATTCACTCATCCTCCTTTTCTTCTCCTCTTTGATTTCTACTTGGCAGTCTCTTCTTCTTCTTTCCTTGTTCTTTCTCTTTCTTTGTCTCCTCCTCTCCTCATTCCTCCATTCTCGCAGACTTCCTCGTTCTCCAGTTGGTTCACGCTGTTTTTTTTTATCCCCACCCTTCAGCTTCTTCCGTTTGCGCTCCTCTTAGCTGAGTGTCAACCATCACTGTTTCTCATCAGTTAATCCTTCAGGGAAAACGTAACGGACTATGAACCACGTGGATATTGCTGTTCATTACTCACTTTAAAGCAACCACTAAGTTCAAGTTCACACTCATTTAAGGTCACCCCTATCCAATGCTATGTGCAGGCAATAGCAATAGGCTCAGATAGGGTATACCACAATATAAAGAAAACAGTGTCCTATTAAGTGTATTTGCTCAAAAATACCAAACAGACACCCATTCTAGCCATTGGCCCTCAGTATCGTTATTGTCGCTTCCTGTGTTTCCAAAAGTGCTGATGTTGGTATAAAGCTTTAACAAAAAATAGCATAAAGCGGGGAGTTATACAAAAAAAAAAGGAGGGTCTGAGTTCATGCGGGGACCGCAGCTTACTGACTAAACTAATACTGCCGTGATGAACCACATATCATGGGATTATCAGGATTATCTCTTTGAAACAGTATGGAAGCTCAAAGGCGTTTCTTCTCTTGCCGGTGGCGGTATACCAGCAAGGTGGAGGGTTCCTTTACGTTCCGGCTCTTTCACACAGCACGATGCGCGTCTCCAGTACAGGTTAGCTTGCTGATGATTGGTTTAGGCGGAGCCTAATTTGAACACCGACCATAATTACGTCCAAAGACAGTCGGGTTATTTTTCTCGATAGCAACTTTCTGATAGGGCCGAGGGTCACCATTCGATGTTACGTCATATCGGACGGCAAAATTGGATCGCAGTCCGTTGTTCCCGCCGATTTTTTAGAGATTTGGTGACGGAGTAGAGGAACAAGACGGAGAGGGTGTTTATTTTCTGACGCTGCGTGAAGGTTCCCTTGACACCCACTGGGACACCAAAAAGTGTGCATTTTGGCTTTGAATAGGTCCGGCCTTTAAATTAGGGATGCACCGTATGTTCGGGCCCCTCGAATTTAATTATATCGGCCAAAATGGTTTATATGATGAAGGCCCTGTAGTATCACCGAATTTGTCAGAGGAACAGGGTTACGTTGAATCAGGTAGCTTCCGACTGTATTTTGTACACGGGTGTTTTGATTTCAGAGTGGTGGAGTAAATCCCGAAGGGTGAAAGTGCTTTGGCATACACGCCCCTCGAGAAATGTCATCTGAACACGTTTTACCAAAATCGCGGATCCGCGGCCTCTTTCTTCTGATATTTTTGAAAGATAATCTCAGAGCGGCCGAGACATGTTGCTGCTGAGCCAGCCGCGCATGGGTCGCGCGCCGTGCTTGTCGCCGCGTTTTGATGTACGTCATCACAACAGACACGTTAGGGTTACCAAACTGTACATAGGTTGCATTTGTTGTTGTTGAAGGCCTGGGCTGTTACAGTCTCTGTAGTTTACCACTATTTAGTTGTAGGCCTACTGGCCTAGATGTTTATGCAGTTTTAAAGCACCTTGGCTTTGTTCTGAATGCACTTTGTTGTAGTTATCCTACAGAGAAAAGAAAATGCACTTGACTTGGAATTAATGTACTGTATGCATTCAAAAAGTGCTGAATAAATGTTTTATGGACCCATAATAGTGATTATTATTTAAGTTAAGTTAAGTTAAGTTAAGTTAAGTTAAGTTAAGTTAAGTTAAGTTAAGTTAAGTTAAGTTAAGTTAAGTTAAGTTTTGCCATAATCATGTCTTTTTCCATAATCAGGTAGCTGAACAACATTGGTAAAAAATGTATACATTATATACATATATATTTCTATTAATCATTTTCGGCCAACTGTTTCCTATTTTCGGTTTCGGCCAAGAATTTCCCATTCGGTGCACCCCTACTTTAAATTGTTATTTTCTAGAGAAAACCTCACGTGCACAGAGACTGGTGTGCTTACCTTTCTTTGGTTTTTCCTTAGCAGCATCTTTCGGCGCTTTCTTACTCAGGACTCGTTTTGCCGCTCTGTGAAAAGACAACAGGAATTAGAAACTTGGAAACGACTAAAGTTCATTAATGTTCAGAATAAGTCCACCTCATACCTCTTCCTGCTTCTGCTTGACAGACGTTTCGCTGTTGCTTCCTCTGGAAACAGAAATGAAACACTTTTAGAAACATAGCGATGCAGTCATTAAGATGAAGCAGTTGAAGTTAAACGTTATCCATCTTTATCATCAGCTGGTAATCACCCTCAGGTATGAAACTGGCCAACTCTATCTCCGCTCCTTTCTGCTTCCTGGATTTCCTCCCCGGCCCTTTCTTCACGTGGGTGGTGGGATCCAATTTACGACCCATGACTCCAAATGACACTGACGATCTGAAATCAAGAAGAAAGTAACGTTTCATATTCCACGTTTCATCGCCTGTCTGTGGCACGCATAGACGACGTTATGCTGCAAAGATGTTAAATATTCCTACGCATACATGGGGGGATTGTTTAGGGCATTTTCCTTCATGCTAATCTAACTAGAAACTACACAAATGTGACTTTGCAGGTCAAGACATTAAATCTAAATCTCAGTTTAACACACATTGTTTTCAATTAAGAAGATAGTTATAATTGGCTCTACGTTGACAACATTATAATGGAGCTCGTACAAGAGCATCATTCTTTTTGCAATGAGGCCGACTTTGATATTATGAGCATATTAACGTTACACAGTTTACCAAAGATACACATTTTAACCAACTTTGGTATTTCATATGCAGAGGTGGGAAGTAACTAAGTAGATTTACTTAAGTACAAATGAGGTACTTGTACTTCACTTCAGTATTTCCATGTTATGCTACTTTGTACTTCTACTCCACTACAATTCAGAGGTAAATAGTGTACTTTTACTCCACTACCTTTATCAATAATCACGTGTTAAATCAGACTTGAATATACAAAGTCATTCAAACTAGCTGCACCTTTACCAGCTTTGAGAACACTTTCATGATCAATCATTATAAAACATATCATATATATTATTCTGAAATGGACCAATCTGCACAATGACTACTTTTACTAGATTTTGATGATAATACTTTTCTACTTTTACTTGAGGAACATTTTGAATGCAGGACGTATTCCTACACTCTGGTTCTTCTACTTGTACTCAAGAACAAGATCTGAGTACTTCTACTTTTACTCAAGTACAAGATCTGAGTACTTCTCCCTCCTCTGCCAAAGATACACATTTTCACTAGTTATAATATTCCATATGCATCAAAAATAACATTGCAGGCGACATAGCTACATTAAATATAATACACATACACATTCAAATGCTCTTGCACTTCAGCAGTGACATGTTAATGACAGAAAAAGCAGTTTAGACACATTAGCGTTAGTGGACTAAACGTCGCACCTCGTGTTCACAAAACATCATTTAGACCTCGGTTATAAACACAGACCGCAGTAATGTTCCCTAATGTACTCAACTACACTTTCCCTCATACTCACCGCTGAATATGTTCCTTTTTGATCCAATTATTGAGTGTACGGTGTAAGGTAAAAACACACACGTGAGTTTTTCTTCAACACGTTGTAGAGGAACATCCGGCACACACAACTGACGTAACGATGATGGCGATGGCGAACATGCGCGCACACGGAAACCATCGAGGACACACTTTAATGCAAATTATCAAATGTTATTGTATTTGTATAGAACTAAAAATGTAGTAAAGCTACAATAAATATTTGTTTTCTTTATTGTAATTTTTATTGTATTTTTTGTATTTGTATAATTATTATTTTTACTTTAATATTTTAAGTATTCATTTAAAAAAGTATTAATTGTGTTTATTCATTTATTTTATGTTTTTTTATTAACATTTTTGTAATTTTTGTATTATTATTAATTTATTATTATTGTATTTATTACTTTGTATTAGTTTTTTATTTTAAAGATACTTTAGTGTAGTTATATGTCGTTTCTTTCAATTAAATAAACCAAACAAGGGAAATGATAAAGATATAACCTAAAATACGTATTCAAAAAAATGTAGGTGTGTTTTTAATTTGTCTTTCTTTTCCTTTTCACTGTAACTAAATACTACAGTGCTAAATGTCTCATAAGAACCACCAGTACTGGATAAAAACGGTAATTTTGTTCACTTTTATTGATAAGTCAAATGTTTGAAATGTATAGGATCATAAACCCCTTGAGATGCACCAGCTAGTTTTCAAGGGGGTCCCGACAAAAGCAATGCCAAACAGACATTCAAAAGAACAAGAAACACAAATCAACAAAGTGACAGGGAATTACAGTTATGACAGAAGGACATCAAACATGTTGTAGGGGTTCTGCAATCTTTTAACATCCAATTAAAATACAAAAGAGGAAGAAATAAACACATTTTGGGGACATAGCATAACAATTAATTAACAGCAATAATCAGATATTTTTCAATGTATTTATTTTTCAACTTTTCGATGTTCTTACCGAGACAAGATAAGTGTAATATAATTAAATATCCATTAGAAATAATTTGGAAATGTTGGTTTTCTTTTGGTCAATTTAAATGTATGTACACAAATATTAAAAAGCTAATTTATTTGTCGAATTAGTTATTACAAAATATATAAATATATATAAATTACTTTTCTACGTAGAAAGTGTTACAAGTGTGAATCCGAAATGGGCATTTTGCACCCACTCGTGAACGCGCACTCATGCCGTGACGCACACATCGCGCGACATTCTGAACCCGGCATCATGGCGGCTCCTAACGAGAAGAAGCGTGGTCTGGAACATTTGGACGAATATGAGCCAAAACCAGCCAAACATCTCCGCAGTTTGCACGACCGCATGGCGGACAGGAGGCTGGTGGTCATCCTGGAGGGAGCGTCGTTAGAGACAGTGAAGGTGTGTGTGTTGGTGTGTGTGTGTGAGTTTGTGTGTGTGTGTGTGTGTGTGTTGTGATCAGACCTGCTACAAGTGGAAGTGACATCATATACCTTTAAACTGAGGCTCACTGCTATAATGAAAACCTGTTTTGTTTTTTCTCCCAGGTTGGAAAAACCTTTGAGCTGCTAAACTGTGACCAACACAAAAATATCATTGTCAAAAGTGGAAGAAATCCAGGACATATCAGGCCAGACATCACACACCAGGTAAGCACTCATTACACTGAACATCTGCATTCTCCACTTGTGTCTGTGTGACCTACAGTCAGATAACCTTTCCTTTTGAATTTTTGTATTTTTGTATCACTGACTGTATCTAGAATTTGAGCAGAGATCCCCTTAAGGATACTAGAATGTAGTTATGCATGAATGATGTGTTCAATCATGGCCTATTCTACTTAAAAAGTGTTAAGCTGATACTTCTATATAAAGCTCAGGGTTCTTACGGTCATTAAAAAACTGGAAAAGTCATGGAAATTCAAAATGCTAATTCCAGGCCCTGGGAAAGTTATGGAAAACAATATTTTCCCCAAAGTCATGGAAATGTAACTAAAGTTGCATCAAATATAATTTATATTTTAGCTAATTGCCGAAATAGTAATACTATAATAATAATAATAAATACTGTATCGTAATGAAACGTAAATGGCATTTAACTAACGAGGTGTTTTGCTGGTGAGAGATTTGAGTTGCTTTAGCGTGTAGAAGCTAGTAAGCCTACTATTTGATTTGTTTTAGATAGGACCAACATGTTTCAGACCTTATTTTCCTGTTCCATGTTCAAATAAACCATTTTCAGTGGTACCGCTGAGAAGAGTAATTTTTTTGGTCATGGAAAATTAAGTAAAGGTTATAGAGAAGCACTGGTGAAAGTGTATGAACCCTGAAAGCAGCTTAAGATGACTATAACATTGATAATGAGTTGTATTTATACAGCACTAACACGAAGTTACCAAGTGCTTTAAAAGACGAGATAAGAAAAGATAAGAAATGATAGCTCATATGACCAAAAACTGATTTTAAAAACCAGTTCCAAGTCATACAGAGAAGATGATGCACCAAATTTGGTAGTTTCAATTGATAATACAATTGTCTGTGTTTTCTACATCATATTCAGTGCTCTTTGAAGGCATGTTTTATTAGCTGTGAGTGGTTAGTATTCGTCCATATGTTTCAGAAGTTAATGGATTTGGTTTTAGTGTTGCTTACTGATAAAAGTGGAAAAATAATAGTTGCTAGCTGTGTTATGTTTTTTTTTTATTCAAGCTGCGATAACCATGAATCGGCTATTATGACCGTTTATTGTGTGACATCTGTGAGATGTTTTAGGATAACTGAAGTGTCTCTTCTTCCAGCGCGGCGCGAGGATGGACAGTCCTCTGAACAGGGCGGGTCTGCTGCAAGGTGNGTGTCCGTTCACACTAGACCGCTGGAAATGCTGGAAACGATGGAGCACATATACCAGGCCTGTAAGTGGCGCAGCTGCCGCCCGAAATACACCAAAAGCAGCGAAGAAGACCCCGGAGCATGGTTGCCCTTCTGTTTATTCTCCGCGGTGGACGGCGTGTTCTCCTGCTGTATCTCTCAGGTAGTCCACCAGCAGATGAAAAAAACCCACCTCTCCGCCTCTTCCAAGGAACGAGGGAACCGTGCGGCAGTTTCCGTTAAAAAAATGTTCCGCCGGTCAACATGTCCGTTAAAGTTTAAATCTTCCGTACAAAATTAGAAAAGTGCCGATCAGAGGTCTTCTTTGTTATTTATTGAGCTTTAAAACAAATTGATAACGACTCTGTTCTCTGTATAATAATATTTAATAAACGGTGACTGCCTCTCTTTTCCTCCCCCTCTTCTGACAGCCCAGCAGCAGCAGGAGACGTGGGGAGAGGGAGGCGGGCTATTTCATTGTTATCAGAAAATGATCATATAGGGCACACACGGAGCCGTTGGACCCCCAGAGCGTTGCGTATGCCGGTCTACCCACCTTGGGACCCTTTACCGTAGTCGTTTAGTTCTCCCCCCCCCACACAGAGCGGAGCAAGGCAACGAATCTTAAAATAAGAAGCGGCATTTTACGGCGCGCTATGCATGGGGTCGCATTGAGGGGGTTTCCCGACATGTCGTTTCAGTAAATGAAAGGGTGTTTCATGTTGTCGTTGCTGTGGGACTTCTTAATTGATTTATCGACTTTTAATACTTTTTAAGACCCCGCGGACACCCTGTATTACTATTTCGGCGATTAGCTAAAATATAAATTATATTTGATGCAACTTTAGTTACATTTCCATGACTTTTCCAAGACTTT
>NW_011359125.1:2430314-2454685 GCF_000735185.1 Notothenia coriiceps | reverse complement strand
GGTTCCTCTTTGCCCTCGCCGGCAGGCACACACTAAATGCTTTGCAGTGCCAGCAGAAACGTTCCTGCTCTGACTGTAAGGGCTGCCCCCCCCCCACATACAGTGACGCACCACACTGGTCCAGCATCCCGACCTTTGATTACTCCTGTGAACTTTAGAGGAAATCATTGGGGGGTTGAGCTGGGTCACTGTAGGCAAGGCCTTACAGCAGAGCAGGAACGGTTTCTTTCTGCACTGCAGATTACCCTGCCGGCCGAGGCAAAGAGGAACCCAGCTCGTCATTCAGGCAGCCTCGTATTCGCCTTGGACTCCCATCACCGGGCCAACATCGTCAGCGAGCATTTTGGGGAAAATAAACGCATTTTTTAAAACCGGGTTCATCCTCACCTGGTGGCTTTCCCCTCCAGCTTCTCTCTTAGCTTCTCTGAGTTTTTGCTCCTTCTCGAGCGGTTTCCTTCAGATCGCACTGCCAGCTAAAGAAATGAAGAACAGACATGAAAGGAGAAATCTAGAAACCAGGCCAGGTCAAGGTTTAATTCAGTTGCTTTTAGTTAACCTTTGCAGCTGTAGGGGGTTGTGTGCCAAGTGAAGGCGGCCAACCAGCTGGATGGGCGCTCTTCACCACATTTATGGGATTTTTTGTCCATCAACGCCCCCACAGCCGAGCTATCAACTCGTACTTAAACAGGGGCAGCCGCCTAACACAGGCAGTGGTAGTACCAACGGGTAACTTTAGTAACCCATTATGCATTTTACCACACACAATTAGGGTAAACTGAACCGCTGGCTCCATAGAAGGCATTAACATACTGGAGCCATGGCCTTGTTTTAACTTAAAGTGGTTATATTTGTTGTCTCTGGTATTTTAGCTGTCCAAACAATGTAATATTCCCTCTGTGGACGAATAGAGTTATTATGAAGTGTTTTCCCATACATTTGATTTATTTGTGGGGGTGGGCCCGCCACAATTAAATATTGTCCTCCACAAATGGATCTTCAAATAAAAAAAATATATATTATATTCCTTCTTTTTTTGTTGGTGGTCTAATCAATGGATAGTGAGGTGGGAATGATGATCGGAAGGTGGCGAGTTCAATCTGCCCTTGGACAACCACTGCTAGTGTACTTGACAAGGCACTTAGCCCCTCGGTTTACTCGAGGGAGAATGTCTTCTGTAAATTTAATAGTTTTTGGGGAGAATAAATCCACAGATCCTCAACTCAACGGTGGTGGTTTCCACCTCAATTACAACCGCAAACAACAGGCAACAAGAACGTGGGGGGGGGGGGGGGGGTGCGGTGCCCCACAAATAGAATCAATCAAAGTCTGTGGGAAACAGTGTTATGATTCTGATTACAAATGGATGAGAACTTACTTTGCTGTTGACGATGCGCGTGTAGACCTGCAACACTCGCGCCCTGACGTGGGAATGTGTGTCATGAAGATGTTCCTGCATTGTGTCGAAGAAGCGGTCGCGGTCAGCTTTACCAGCGTCGTCGAGCCCGTCGCCACACAGGACCCGAACCAGGATCTCCCCCAGAACCTCACACACGGCAACGCGCATTGTGTGGCTCTGCAACACAAGTGTGAAGGAGACGATAGGTTAGGGCTGCTCGATTATGGCAAAAATCACAATCTGGATCATTTGGGTCAATAATTGATATCACGATTATTAAAAATGATTATCCATTTACTTTGAAAACATCAATTTATAAAAAAAAAAAAAAAATGAGAACAGTATGTTTTTAAAAGTTGATTAACCTGAACTTTAAGTATAATTCAACTGANAATTTTCCATGACTTTTCCCAGGTTTTTACATGACCGCTAAGAACCCTGAATTAAATAGCTTTAAGGACAAGGGGGAGCGAATCCTTCAGGAGCGCCATTTTTAGTCAACTTTTATCAAGGCAGCATTGGGTTTTTAGCATCAACCTGTATTTTGTTGACACGGAGGTACTGAGCAACTTGGACTGCAGTTGCTCTGTCATCCTCTTCCTCCTTCTCATCATCCTCCTCCTCCTCCTCCTCCTCGCTCGTGGGCTCCAGCTCGGTCCTGACAGTGACGAGCAGCTCGGGCTCCATGGCGGCCCACAGCTCAGAAGCTTTAATAACTGCCACTGCAGCGAGGGGGAGGAACATTCAAACGATGGTTAGAGACACCGGGACAACGGACAGAAAGAAATATTACACTCTACAAAAATAAACAAACTCAATGCCATTTTCTAGCTAATGGATATAGATGAAAGAAACATGTTCAATTTTCCGTTTGTATGAGACCGCAACATTAGAGCTGGTTTGCCGAGTTGGTGAATTTTGCCCTCAGATTTTCCAAAAAGCAACTCACTGCTGACTGAAGGTCTGAGAGAGCTGGGTGACCTCCTTGCCTCCTACACACACACACACACACACACAGACAAACAACCACTCCCACTGTCAGCATCCTCCCTGTGATTACTCCTCTGACTTTAGAGGAATCATTGGGGTTGAGCTGGGTCACTGTAGGCAGGCCCTTACAGCAGAGCAGGAACGTTTCTCTGCACTGCCAAGATTACCTGCCGGTCGAGGCAAAGAGGAACCCAGCTCTCATTCAGTCAGCTCGTATTCGCCTTGGTCTCATCACTGGGCAACATGTCAATATATTTTGTCTCATGCCTGTTTAATATGTTTTGACTTAGTAGCACTAATTAATAACAACCAACAATGAACTGATAGCAGGATGAACATTCTAAAGTATGCAGTACCTCTCCCTCCAAGTGTGTGATGAGCACACTGATGTTGGGCATCATTAATTCAGGAACAAGGATGCCGAGTTCAGCAATGAAGGACGCAAAAGCTTTGACCCCGGCGGAATCTCTGGCAAGCTCCTCACTGGACCTCTGACCGATCTCCCTGAAGGAATGGAACGGGGGGACACGCTACTTTGCAGCCACAGAATCACATTTGCGTTAAAAAATAGTTGTTGGAAACATTAAAAAAAAATGAGTACCGACCTAATAATTTCTCCTATGATCCCCCTGACTCCATATTCGGTGCTCCACACAGACACTGCCTGAGCAAACACGCTGGACAACTGCTCAAAGTGTTGCAGCAACTGGATCACCTTCACACTTGCACCTGAAAGCATTTAAGAGTAAACATGAAAATGTACACCGTATGCTGAAACAGTGAGGGTTTGTACGGTGTTTTCTCCCGTTGATATGTGCCCTCTGTTTTTAATCTTGCGGACAGGTTCAGAATATGACAGAGACTAACCCAGGATGTGGTTGTACTTCTTGATTAGCACCCCCAGCAGGTGGATTATACAATCTCTGGTGGGTTTGCTCTTGACGTGGCTGATGGTTGGGTTCTCAAGGAGTTTGTAGCAGCAGCACGTCACACAGCTAAAACCAAAGAACAAAGAAGCAGATAATTCATGCTGTTGTATGATAACATCTGAACAACCTAAAAACAGAAGAAAATCTACACATAACAATAACATAACTAATCATAATAAGATTGCAGAGCTATCCAGAGCTTGTTTGGAATAGTTTTCCACTGTTCTGTTGTATTTTGCTAGGTAATTATAAGTTCTAGTATTAACTGAATATCATTCCAGCTGAAAAGTGAAGAAATGTTCACATGGAAACATTTATGAAGAAACAGTTCCAATATCACCTACCCTTAATAAGTTTGATGCCATAATAATAATAATAACAATAATAATAAGACAAAGATAATTTTCCTCCAATAAACAAGAATATGGGCTAAAATGTTAGCAATGATGGGCAAAGAGCCGCATGACCAATGTGGAAATGACACCAACCAACTGATTCAAGTGGAGCAAGTCTGATATTGTGCTTTTGCCCAGAGACCCCATCAGAAAAGTACCTGATGAACTCTTCGTCCACCAGGGACAGGTTCCAGAGGGAGCGGATATCGAGCTGGAGGAGCTGCACGAGAGCCTGCAGCACTTTCTCTCTCTCAGACTCCCACTGCTGCAGCCCTTCACCCCCACCTTTGCCCTTTTTACTGCCCTGTGGAAGACAGAAAAAACAAGTTTCACTTCCTAGACACTAAAATCAAATAGTCCTGCACACAAACAGTTAGCTTACAACACCTGCCCTCAGTTTACCAAAGACTGTAATTCATATTTCAAACCGAGTGTGGTCTCATGCCTGCTGATACATTCACACAAAGACATAAACACACATCCACACATTGTTTGACATCTCCTACCTGCCCGGTCCCATTGCTCTTGGGGGGGCAGATGTAGTAGAAGGTGTCAGGTTAACTGTGGGTGGGGCCTTACAGCAGTGTGATAAAACTCCATCACAACACCAAGACTACCCATCGATCAGCAGGCTAGAAACCACAATCTCTTGGTTTGACTGCGTCATCAAACTTGCCATGATATCATCATGCGGGCGATTCAAACGGTTAAACACAGCAACGATTCACTGTCATTTAAAACATGTTAGGCTGTGTCTGATAACCATACCTTTCCAGGTGCCGTGATAATGCACTGTCGATAGGCCTCGCTCTCAAAGTTCTCGGAGAGTTTGCAGAGCAGGTAGACGCTCATTTTCACTGCGTTGAGTTTCTCTTTGCGCTCTGCAGCTGTGACGGAGGTGGAGAGGAGAAGTGCTGGCAAGGACGTTGCAAGGCCACTAACCACTGAAAGAAATCAAGACATTGTTTGTGTTGACTGTATGTTTCTGTGTATTGTACAATATGGAAGTATACAAATGAAAAAGGTCTTACCTTGTAATAGTATGTCCAGAGCGTCTTCTTTTACACCCAGCTCCACTGAGTTGCAGTGCCTTTCAAAAGAAAGACAGTAGATTTGTAGGCATTCGGCTCTTAAAAACAATTACTAAAGCAGGCTATAAATATTCAAAAGGACTTACTGCAGTAAGCTGTATCCGGTGTCAAAGTGTTCCAATATACACAAAGGTCCTTGGCTTCTCAGGGCTGCCATAAATTCTGTGTGGTAGAGACAAAAACTTTAGTCACGTTCACCTTAAGTCAGCCCAAATAAAAATGTCTCAGCGAGAACATATCCAGGACTTACTATGAAGATGGGATGGAAGATGTTTAGGGGACACCACATCCTGAACGACGTACTGGTTGATGCCTCCAGACTTCACCAGGTCCCCCACACACACGGGCACAAAAAAGTCCCACGACATCCCTGCGTCAAGCAGACAAAAACAGTTTACTAAACTAGCTTACATAGTTGCGTTATTTGATTATTAACATCCAGTTTTAGTTCTTAACAGTAATCCATGTGCTCGGTGATTCCCAGGCCCCTGTACTTCTTCAACCTCAAGAAATATTTAGATACTGGAAATACTGTGTAGATTACTATTGCCGTGTCTTTACTTGAAGTGACTGAAAGACTTTAGCATAGGATCCGAGTAGTTCTTCCATCTCCGCTTAAACTGAATCCTTTCCTCGTCACGATATGTTAACTGTTACGTTCCTACAGGTTTGATACAAAGTAACAGTAGCTTCGATCACTAAGAAATGTGTTTTAGTCAGTACGTAATGCTAACTGGTAAGTTAACGAGCACACAACTCAACACTAATCTTCAAATTATACTAGTCGTATGATGTATTTATGAAAATTAAATACATGTTTTCTAATCGTAACTGGTGTGTTGTTGTGAATTAAGCTAGCCCCACACAGCTAGTGCTAGCAAAGTTAGCAGGGTAGCTAACTTTAGCTGCTAACTGTTTTTGCTTCATTAGGCGGCTGTACTTATGTTGTTATGGCTGTTATTTAACGAGAACCACAGAAGCTACACTTAGCTGTTGAACTATTTTAGAAATATAACGCTCACCTCTAGCGGCTGTTGCCCTTTTATCCACGATGAAGACCTCTGGAGACTGAAGGTATAGCTGCTCTGTCCGCGGCCCCTGGCTGTTTGAATCTGCAGCTTTTCAAACTTTCCTAGACATCGCGCCAAAGCAATGACGCGCTGACGTCACACGTTAACGGGGGGGAGGGGGGGGGGGGGGTTACCCAGCACTGCCACCTATTGGACAGATGTGAACACTGCAGCAGTCACACATTGTTTTATTTTAACGGGAAACAGAGGTTTAAAGACTCACGTTTTTTTTTTAAAGTATTTGTATTTAATTGGATTCTTAACTCTCTTGCTCTTGCGAAAAACAGGAGGATAGAATATTGCGGAAATGTAGTTAAAGTCACTTCAATTGCTGTTTTCTCTTCTCATGAGATCACAAATGATGTCTGTATTATTTGAATGTGTCTCTTATCAGTTGTATTCTTTATTTCCTCATTTCCATTTTATGTATTTTGTGCAATTCAAAAGTTAGGTTTATTGTGTACTTACTTGTGCTTGGTATTTACAATTTGCAAAGAAACAATGAATTACAGATATTGATATTATGTATTTTATATATATTGTTCAATTCATAATTTAAGTCATTGGCTCCTGTCCTACTAGTACTGTAGTTTTGTTAGGCAAATTCCTTATACATGAATAATCGACTTGGCTTTATTCATATTATTCTAAAAGTTTGGTGGAGATAAGACAAATATGAAAACACAGAAGACCACATTTAAAATTCAGGGCTTGTAGGACCGACTATCTGTTGAAAACACACACAGGACACAAAGGACCACAAAGGCACGTTTTTTGAGGTAGTAGCTGTATTCAAATGATTGACAACAATCACCCCCTCTCCACTGTACCAATATTTCAGCTACAGAAATGACAATAGTTTTTTCACAAAATGTCTTACTTTCTATACAGCACTCAGTCAAATGTTAAAATGAAATAGTTGAAGTCACTACCCACTGATTACCAATACTCTCAGGGTGCAGCGTTCATCTTCATGTTCTTTTGCCCTCTTGTTTTACTTAAAACATAAAACTAGTGTTCCAATGCTAAGCACAAAGAACTAACTATACAACAAAGCAAAATAAAGTATCCATGGTCTAACTGTTTTCAGAGATAATACTTACATTTTGTAATCATACATGTGACTATAATATAAAGTGTTTTTGACAACTTGTAAATGTTAAACCATTAGGGGCAGTCGTAGTGTTTATAATTCAATCAAGTCAAACAAAATGTAAAAAAAGGAATAAAATAAGAGCACCAAAGGTAACAAAAAAAGCAAAAAATATGGTTAACCGTTTAAAAAAAAAAAATCAATATTTAAATACACTTGTAACCACTTGGCTCCTTCACACGCACTGCATCAGACCAAGGCAAATTACGTCAACGGAAAGAAAAAGCACCAAACGTTAAGGAATATGAGAAACAAAAACTCTACTGTAGTAACTAATGAAGAAATATTCTTCTCATCTTCCATGATCAGTGTCCACTTTTTGTTCCAGTTCTTATTTTCTCTTTCTGTCTTGAGAGCATCGTGGACAATACCTGCACAGAGGAGAGATAAAACACATGTAGGTGACTTGAATAATTGATTACCAATTCACACTCCCATTGTTCACATTGGAACTGGGGACAGTCGACAGAGTTTCTTACCATTTGCCTCTGGGTTTGGTTGTCAGGCCCACGCATGCAAAATGGAACCACTCAATGGAGCACTAGAGAGAAGACAAAAAGAAAATGTGCTGTTAAGTTTTCATGCAAATGGAGCACTTAGTCCAGAGACAACGAGGCATGCATTGTTTTTATACGGGAATTGGCCCAAAAAGGAAATTTAGCACAAATGTATTCAGAGATTCTAACTTTAATGTCATTATTTTGCCTATGGATATTTATATTATGAAAGTTTAAAATAGTCTATAGAGAGGCGAAGTCCCTCCCTTTCCGGGGGACCTCCATGGGATCTTATTTCGGAAAAAGTATGTATTGAAGTCAATGGGGAGAGAAATATTATCTTTGGATCCCGTTTGAATTGTGCCACGAATTACACATATGATGTTTGTCAATTTAAAAGATAATTTTGCAAGTCAAAAAAAAAAAATGTGTGGTAAAACTGTGAAGTAACACTTTTCTTTGTGTGAAACCGCTCAATGAACTACATCTCCCATCTCGCACCACACACCAAGACGGCCGTCACGTTGTCACATTTCACTTCTTTCTTTCAGAATGAGGCGGAAAGTATTAAAAGAGGTGAAAATCACTCCAAGTCTGGGAATGTTGAGAGCTGTACATACACACAAGGGACCGGGATTCTGGGATTTGTAGTCTTTCTAGTTGCGTATTTTTCATAGTCTTATATTTCAACAGTTTTACGACAAATTATCTTTTAAATTGACAAACATCTGATCATATGTGTGATTCGTGGCACAATTCAAACGGGATGGAAAGATACGTTTTCTCTCCCCATTGACTTCAATACATACTTTTTCTGAAATAAGGTCCCATGGGGCGGAAGTAGATGGGCGGGACTTCGCCTCTCTATGCAACAATGTTTACTTCACTTTTCTGTCCTCTTTAATTTAACCCAGTTTCTTATCATTGTTCCTTTTCCTCTTTTGTACATTTTCAGTTCTTAATGTCACTAGCAAAAGCCTCCACTATCAGAGGACCAATTATACACAAAAAAAAGACTTTCTGTAGCCTTTTTCCCGCCTAATTTAATATTCTCAAACAACATTCTTCCAAGTATTAACCCTGAATAATGGCGAAATATATCAAATCAGTTGGTAAATGAACATCCAAAGGGTACTTCATGGCCCTGGACTGAGACTGACGGGGCGGAGAAACCAAACTCACATCAGTGTTGTCGCAGCCGATCATCTCGCCGTAGGAGACCTGATGACACAGACAGTAGGTGGGCTCGTTGGGGTCCACCGGCATGTCCAGCACATCAGAAGGGTGCACGTTCCCAAAGTTAGTGGCAGGGCTGTTGAATTCTCCTCTAATGATTGAGAGATAATAATTGAAAGTGAGAATGATAATTTAACGAAGTAAAAATGTGTTACTTTGAATCTGAGAAGTCAAGACAGCAGGAATGAAGCCACACAACGTACGGCTGAAGGAGTTTGACTTTCTTCTGTGCACTCTTGGGGCTGCCATCTTCATCCGAGCTCTTCACTTTAGATCTGGTCTTCGCCGTCTTCTTTTCCTTCAGTCTGGTTTCAACTGGAATCACACAAGCACTTTATTATATATTGCATCGTTGGAGGAGCTCGGGTCATAAGATTTTCATTGCCATTTCTACACTGTCGCCTTTGAAACTTGAATGATATCATAAAGCTTGGATTTGGACTCCCTGACAGTGCGCTGTGCAAGGCAAGTAGATATTAAGCAAATGAAATGGAAACACACTTTTCTTGCCCTTGCTCGAGGTGGAATCATAGTCCGTGCTCTCTATCTGCTTTTCCTTCAAGTCAGCTTCAAACCGAGCCAGGTCTGTGTCCAGACGTCGGATGTGTTTGTCGACCTGCAGAAAATACAACAGATTAATTATGATTATGGCACGGTTGGACGACATTGTTTTCCCACTTATATTACCTAGAGATGTATATAAGAACATTAAAGCTACTAACCATTTCATAGGTCTGCATGGCCAGTTGCACCTTATCATCTCCAAACTCTTTGCATTTACTGTAAGACTGCTGAATCTGCCTCAGTATGGACAGCTTCTGTTCAGAGGACAGCGTCCGGGCGTTGGCTGTGTATTCTTTAGCCAGAGAGTCTATCTGTCCCTTTAGATCTGAGAGAGAGAGACAAGTAGAGCTGAGTTAAGTTAAACTTCTTATACAACTCTTAACTGTTTGGTCAATGTTACTCAAACAAATACATAAAAGGAAATTAACCTACTTCTCGAATATACAGAAATAATTGCACAACTTAAATTTTAGACATCTACTTGTTTAGCATGCATAAACAACTCATACAGGAACTCCCAGAATATTAAAAAATATAATTCACAAACTATTACACTGAATTGACAAACATCAATAGAATATAGCACGATACAGCACATTTGCTGTGTTGCAGTGGCACTACATACAATTACCATTAACATAAATATGGGAATACATATGCTCAGGGTAATTAAATTGAAAACAACTGTGCATAGCTCTTTATAAATATATTCATAACCACAATACTAGTATTCTACTGTGGGTCAATGGCTTCAACAATGTTTGGCCTATGACTCCCTTAGGGTCCAAATATTGAGTATTTCCCACAAAAAGGCAAACATTAGTAGAAGAAGTAATTGATTCTCTACTTTCTTAACCTCGTTTTCATCTTGTGACCCCTCATAGATTTTAGGGATCCCTTGCATAGATGCAAATATGAGGTTGTTTGAAGACGAGATATAAAAGTGGGCTTTTATAGGTAAAGAGAACAAGCTTTTTCACACAATTGCAGGGTTAGGATCCACAGATAATACATTCAATTTCTCTCACCCTCTGTGCGTTGATCTAGATCTCTCATCAAATTGAAGTTTCTCTGCAGCTCAAAGGGCAAGTTTTCTATGCCTGTTGTTGTGAAGGGAGACAACAGTCAGTATAATCCCGCCTTCAGCCAGATAACAATAATGCATTTTTAATTATAGAGCACTTTCAAGAAACTCAAAGACACTTCACAGTGTAAAAAATACATTAAAATATAATCAAAACAACACACTTAAAATATATGAAACTCAACATTATAAGAGATTAAAAGCGGTTCTGAAAAGGAAACGTTAAATGCAGAACGGCTGGCTTAATCACTTGATGCTCGGGGTTAAACAACCCACAATTAAAAAACATTTAAAATATACAAAACAGTACATTGATTATGGATTAATAGCGGTTCTGAAAAGGAAACGTTGACGTGTAGAAGCTAGCTTAATCACGTGATGCACTGGGCTAACATATTAGCGCTTAAAATCAGCATTCACAATTTATGCAAATAACAACAAGATACACAAATACAACTGTCTTTTACTTATTTAATTAATCTAAATTAGGTCAGTCAAAAGAACACAATGTAATCTCATATAGCATGATTTATCTGCTACTGGGAGATTCGCTATTCCAGGAAATAGTCAGAGCCCAAACCCGCTGACCGTTGGGGAAACGGTTGCATGTTTCCGTTCCCCACACGGGTTGTTTCGAGGCTTCATTGCTCAGCGAAATACAAAGTATGAAATCAGATAAGTGGGATGAATTTTTTGAATGTGTTAAACGGTGAAAAAAACAGCTTACTGTCCAAATAATGCTCCAAATACATCCCCGCCGCCATCTTAGAAAATGTAAACAACACAGCTTCCGGTCCGGAATGGAGCTGATTGGTTGATTCCACACTCACTAGAGTACTGTAGTGTTCCAGCACACATTCACATCCCAAGTGGTAATTTAATTTGAATGTATCTTATATATAACCAAATGTCTTTAACACAAGCTGGTATATTGCAAGTTTAAGTTTCGGAATATTTCTGAAATTTAATTATGACCACTTAGGACTTAATATTCAACATGTTACAATAAGACTTACACACTTGAATTGTGTAGATGTGTTTTCATTTTCAATATCTAAAATTAGACAAATGTTTATTTTTTAATTATGGTCAGTCAGAACTCAAATTCAAGATATATTGTCAGTCATAATTTCAATGAGAGAAAGACATTTGGACATTCATTTATTTGGTAGAGATATGAAACTATACAAATAAAACAAATTAGTAATTAGTAAGGTAAATGTCTTATATTAGCCAAAAGAAAAAGGAGTGAAAGCTACAATTTGAAAAGGGTTTATTTATAGCTGGCTTGAAAATGTTGGCGTAAACATTAAAAAGGAAGACAAATCAAACAAGTGATGAGAAAGATATCTTAAAAGATTTATTATGTTTCGCAGATTTATGGAAGTAATCCCACCCTGCAATTAAATCAACAGACAAACATAATATCCTTGAACACAATAAAAAGGGAGGACCCAATTTACGCCAACTAGTCTAATTAATCCATTTGTACATAGGTATTACAAATAATATCAGACTGACACATACAGTATCAACACACTGTAATAAAACACAGTTTGTCTGAAGAAATCTGGGTCCGTTAGGTAGCTCTAGAAAGCTCCTACATAATCTAGTTCAATTCATCCCGCTGTACACAGCATCACTCTATTTCATTTTTCAACAGGCTCTGTAGCTTTCTGAATTTATTCTTTCCCATCCTTTTCTTCTCCTTCATGGGTGATTTCTTCTGTTTGTCAGCCTTTGATGCTTTCGATTCATCAGCTGTTTTCGCTGCAGGTTTCTTGGCCATGGCCCCTTTCACAGTCTCTCCATCCATCTTGGCTTTCTTTGCCTTTGCTGGTCCCGCAGGTGAGTCCTTTTTGCCTTTTGGCTTGGCGATTGCCTGCCTTGCCTTGGCTGCTGTCCCGTTGGTTTGGGGTTTTCCCTTCAAGCCGCCTGCCTTTCCGGGGACGATCGTCTTTTTCTTGGCCGCTGTCCCGTTGGTTAGGGGTTTTCCCTTCAAGCCGACTGCCTTTCCGGGGACGACCTTCTTTTTCTTGTCACTTTTGGCGGATTTCTTTTCAGGGGATTCTGTAACCACTGTCGCCTCAGGAGCCTCTCCATTTTCCTCTTCTTCTACAAAACAACACAGGATGAGTTTATGTTAAACAGGTTAACTAACATGGTTAAAGTTGGCATGCGATTGTTGGATAGAGCGTTACCTTTTACTACTGGTGTAGTTGGAACTACGTTGGAGAATTTCTTAAACTTTGCCACAAAAAACCCATCCATGTTGTGGGTATGAGGGTAAAATCGGCGAGACAGTTTCAGAGTTGGATGGAATCTACGTTCCTTAAACCTGAACAAATAAAATAAGGGTTAGACATGTTGAGAGTATTTGCCTTCAATAACTCAACTCATTGGTTATCTCCTTTACCTGGTGAAGCCTTCCTTGCCAAAGTCAAGTCCGCAGGGAACTAATTTGACATTCCTTTTCTTTAAAGCGTAGTCCACCACCCATTCATTCTCCTCCACCTGGGAGAAGACATTTTGATCAGTATCCAAATGATTCTGCTAAAAACTCACAAAAAATTTCAAACCTAAGAATGTGTTAGCTGCATATGCAGTAGGATTGCAGTGGTTTACTTGTGCAACAGAAAAATAAAGGTGATACAACTACACATGTTTATTTACGGTTAGGGAAAGTAAATATAAATATAGGGAAGCTAACAAAGGGAATGTGTGGAAGTTTAAAAAGGAAGATCTTTCACCATTGCAACCCCTTAAAGCAGAACACATACCATAATGGAGCAAGTGCAGTAGATTACATATCCTCCCGTAGAGGACTCAGCGTTGACGGAGTCGATGGCGGACAGAAGCAGTTCCTTCTGTAGGTGGGCAGAGCGCTGGATGTCACCTTCATCCTGTCAGGGAATAACAGGGTGGGAACAAGTATTAAACACTATTTAAAACCTACAGTAAGGATCTGTGTGACCGTGTGTGTGAACAGTGAATGTTGTTTTTACCTTGCTGGTCTTCACAGCCGGATCTTTAGCGATGACTCCGGTGCCTGAGCACGGAGCATCGAGCAGCACTCGGTCAAATCCACCCATCACCTGCAGGAAACAAATGAAATCAGTGAGTCAGAATACTGCAGAAAACTGTAGTATCAAGGCCTCTACACATGGGGGGGCATGAGGAATACACATGAACATGTAGTTCCAACACTTGTTCAATAACTCAAATGTAATCGCACTGAATACTCTAAACTATTTTAATGAGTTTCTTTATAACAAAATGCTCTGGCTGAGTTTGAGTTCTCTCTGGTAAACATGTTTGCAGCGTATATGTCCAGGGGTTTTATATAATCCTCTAAACATGATTGGCTGATGAATTTATTCACAAATCGAAAGCTAAGAAAAACTTACCTTGTTCTGGAAACAATTACAGTTTATTTTACAATTTAATATTTGATTTCTGGGAGAAAAAAACATTAATACATTTGTTGACATATGACCGAATCGGACAGAGACATGCACGGTCTGTACAAATCTGAAAGGTTAACTCTGTATTAACGTTACCTTTGGGAACTGCCTCCCATCGTAGTTGCAGACCACCGTGTTGGTGACGCCCAGACGGTGGATGTTCCCCACCACACTCTTCAGTCTGTCAGCGTTGGCGTCATTCGCCACGATCGTCCCCGTGTTTCTCATCAGCTGAGCTGAGGGGGGAACATTCACATATATCGTTACAAACTGTTAACTTGCATGCGAGTAAAACTGTCATTTGCCTTGCTCTACATTACAGCTGAGTCCACTAGTGTGACATTCAACAGTTGTTTCAGCTTTTACTTTCAGCAAGTGCACCATCATTGAGATCAGCTCAAATATAATCATTGTTTTGCTTTTCTTCTTCACACATGATTGTAAACTAAATATTCTTGGATTTAGGACTGCTGGTTGGATTAAATAAGGATTATAAATATGACATGTGGCAAATTATAATGCACATTTCACACCACTTTGAGATATATTAGCAACAAAACATTCTGAAAATCAACAGAAACGGATCACTAGATGAATCTATAATGAGAATAATCATCTCTAGTCAACATTATACAGTTTCATAAGTGTGTATTTAAATGTCAGCACATCTTACCGATATAAGTGGTCTTCCCTCCTGGGGCTGAGCTCATGTCCAGCACTAACTCCCCCTCCTGAGGAGAGAGCGCCATGACAGGCAGGAAGCTGGAGGCTCCTTGCAGCATGTACTGACCGGACAGATACTCCGGGGTCGCACCTTTTAGAAAACACAGGAAGAGTCACGGTTAAAGCTGGTTTGGGAAAAGGTCAACTCAGATATTCTCCACTCAAAGGTCCTTAATGGTTAAAGTCAGATTGTTGATGCTGAGACTTACCGACGGGTACTGAGGAGTCGTAGATGACCAAACCCACTTTAGACCATTTGCCCAAAGGGTCAAGGTTCACTCCTCTGTTGATCAGGGCCTAAACACGAAAGAACACACACGTTATGTCAAACATATGAGCACTTGAAGGCAGCACTTGAGACTAGACAATAAAAGTGAAGTCTTTGAGTTGACAATTAATTTCTTTCTCTGAAATGTCACATTGTTGGTTCTGCCAACCGCATTTTTTTAAGTTGTATTGTTATGTTACATTTCTTGACATATAATGCAGTTAAATCGTGTACAAAATAAATAAATGACTACTTTATTCATGCTTTTTAATAAGTTAAATTCAGGGTTCATACACTTGTTCACCAATGATTTTCAATGACTTCTCCAGGACCTTTACCTCATTTTCCAGGACCAAAAAAATGACTCAGCGGTACCACTGAAAATGGTTTATTTGAACATGGAACAGGAAAATAAGGTCTGAAACATGTTGGTCCTATCTAAAACAAATCAAATAGTAGGCNCCCAAATCAGCACTTTTGAAGCAGGAAGTGAAATAGAGGGATATGAGGCATGGCTAGAATGGGTGATCTGTTTGGTATTTTGAGCAAAACGCTTCATAGACATGTTTTTTATATATTTGTATATATCTGAGACCTATGCTATTGCCTAAAAATAGCATGATAGGTGACCTTTAAATGAGTGTGACTTGAACTAGTGTTGCTAAAGTGAGTATATCACAGCAAATATCCACGGTGTTCATCGTCCGTTACGTTTTCCCTGAAGGATTCACTGATGAGAACAGTGAATGGTTGACACCAGCTAAGAGGAAGCGCAAACTGGAAGAAGCTGAAAGTGGGGATGACAGCGATGAACACTGGGAGAACGAGGAAGATCTGGAGATGGAGGATGAGGAGGAGGAGGAGACAAAGAAAGAAGTAAAAGAACAAGGAAAGAAGAAGAAGAAGACTGCCAAAGTAGAAATCAAAGAAGGAGAAGAAAAGGAGGATGATGATGACGATGACGAAGAAATGGTTGATGACTACGGAGCACCTGATGGCAGTGGAGAGGAGGAAGCAGAGAGTGATGGAGAGGTATGTAACGTAGTTCTGACACATGTTCTTGTATTTTTCTTTATTTATGACTGAAAATTCGGCTGTCATTTCTAAATAGATGTTATCATCGCAGTCCCTGATTGGACTTCACTGTTAATGTATTCAAACGAAGCTCCTGGTTGTTGTGGAGTGTATCAACGTGTTCGATGGTCCATGTGCTACTTATAAAGATAGTATGAATTAGGGCTGCTCGATTCTGGCAAAAATCCTAATCACGATTATTTTGGTCAATAATTGATATCACGATTATTAAAAACGATTATCCATTTACTTAGAAAACATCAATTTCTTGAAAAAAAAATGTGAACAGTATGTTTTTAACAGCTGATTACCGTGAACTTTAAGTAGAATTCCAACTGAAAAAAAAAAAAATTTAACTTCTTTTTTTTTTTTTAATAAAATTAATTATCGTTTTATCTCGATTACATTGTTTTCGTAATCGTTGCTAGACAAAATCGTAATCGAGATTAAAATACGATTAATTGCACAGCCCTAGTATGAATGACTAACAACGTTCCTTGTGTTGTTTACTTTTAGCTCCTTCCCATCGAGCGCGCAGCAAAGAAAGCACAACAGCTGAAGGAAGCCTTGGATCTGGATAGCGACGACGATAGTGACGATGATGAAGATGATGCTAAAAAGAAAAAGAAATCCGATTCTGATGAGGAGGAAGACACGGTACAAGCCAACATGGATGAGATGGACGCATTCAAGCTCCCCGGGGCAGAGGAGAGTGCGAATGAAGGTGAGCGGCTTTCCAAAAAAGTGTTTGTCTTTCACATCAAATTTGTTTATGCAAGAAGTCTAAATGGTGTCTGTGTTTGAAGGCCTCCTGCCTCTGGACCTGAAGACCATCCATCAGAGGATAAAGGACAACATCGAAGTGCTCTGTAACTTCACAAAGCAGAGAGAAGAGGGCAAAGAGAGGGCCGAGTACCTCTCTCTCCTGAAGAAGGATCTGTGTACTTACTACAGCTACAACCACTTCCTCCTCGAGAAGCTAATGGACATCTTCCCCCTTTCAGAGGTGGGTCATTGTTCCCACTCAGGTCCTACCAAAAAGAGCACGTTGTGATGTTGTTTGATTATAACAGAATAATGTACACAATTACAAGACTTTGATGTTTTGAGTTCTGTAAAAAAATGTGAATACACTGATTCTTCAATTTTTTATTTATCGATCTGTTTTTCCTTTCTCGCTCACAGCTGGTTGATTTCCTCGAGGCGAATGAAATCCACAGACCTGTCACTATCCGCACCAACACACTGAAGACCAGGAGGAGGGATCTGGCCCAGGTCAGTGCTCAGAGTGGGAGAGGGGGATTAAACGGCTAGTTTCTTGCACTCAACAGGGTTCTTACGGTCATTAAAAACCTGGAAAAGTCATGGAAATTCAAAATGCTAATTCCAGGCCCTGGAAAGTTATGGAAAACAATATTTTTCCCAAAGTTTTGGAAAAGTCATGGAAATGTAACCAAAGTTTTATCAAACATAATTTATAGAAGCTAGTAAGCCTACTATTTGATTTGTTTTAGATAGGACCAACATGTTTCAGACCTTATTTTCCTGTTCCATGTTCAAATAAACCATTTTCAGTGGTACCGCTGANAGTAATACCTTTACTACCAAATGTGGCCCGCGGACCATTTTGAATCGGCCCTCAGCAAATTCAAAAGATACAAGTTTCATTTGAGGGCCATACTGCATTATATCTTTTGAATTTGCTGAGGGCCGATTCAAAATGGTCCGCGGGCCACATTTGGTAGTAAAGGTATTACTATAGCAAGAAAGTACTTGCATGAATTCACATTAGGGCTGCACGATTTGGGGAAATAATATAATTGCGATTTTTCTGACAGATATTGCGATTGCGATATTTGTTTTTAAGCGACCCAACGGAAGTTTATTGTAAAATGCGGCCATATCTCCGGCTAGGAAGGTCGTATCAATGTGCTCCTGTCTCTAGCACCCCCGCAAAGAACTAAACTTACATGAAACTTCCGTTGGGTTGCTTTAAAGTCAAGCTTCAGTTTAAGATTCACCCTGTAATAGATGTAAAACATGTGATGGAGCATTACTAACCTGACTCAGACGGGTTTTTTCACCAAACCATCTAGGAAAGCTCCATGGAAGCCATTTGGAAAGGGCAGGCACTTTCAAAAATACTTGGCAGGTGATTGGATCAATCTGTCCATCACCTACTATCATGAGCCACTTCTGATTGGTTAACAATGACTGGTACATGTGGAGCACAGCAATTCTGATTGGTGTGGATGACTGAAACACAAAAACAAATTAAATCACAGGCTTTGCGATTTGATAATTGCATCATTTAAAAATCGCGATTTCGATTTTTAAAATGGATTAATCGCTCAGCCCTAATTCACATTGCCACACTGATATGCAAAATGCAGATGATTACATTTCTGATACAGTTGGGTAAATACATTTTGCTCCTTATTACTGCAGCAACTGTTGCTCTAAAATCCAAGCATATGAGAACCTTCATTTGTAGACTGGTTTGCAAATCAAAGCATTTTTGTGACCTGAAATGTACAAATACACACATAGTGGTAGTAAATAGGTTCTCAGTTGTTGCTCTTATACCGTCATCCAATAAACAGCAGCCTTTAACACACAACTCTGAAATGTTCTGTAATCTCATCATTTAACCCTGTTCTCGGTAACTAAAACCCTTACATTCAGCAATTTGTTATATGAGAAGAACAGCTTTATAATATCAAATTAAAGTTATGACACTTTGAATCTAGTGGCGCCTGTTTAAACCAACTGCAACAGTTTTTCATTGTGCTGAAGCAAACTGTATGTAGACTGAGGGCATATATGCAGCGGTCAAGTTTATCTTGAAACATGGAAAGCAGATGTTCATACATTCAGATGTGGCTCTAATAACAAATATTATTTGCATCTTTAATAACAGTTTCTAGATAACCGTAGGTTCACGAAAGTCATCCACATTTCAGACATGCAACCATTTCAAAGGCTGAAAAGGAGAGTAGAAAGAACAACAAAAGTCATTTTCCAGGTAAAACTAAATTGATTTTTATTGAAATGTCTTGTACATTTTCGGCTGGGCAGGATAAGATGTCACTTCATTTCCAGTGGTTTCTCACATCTAAACACTGCCAGGGGTTTTTAACCTTGTTACTTCCTCATTAAGACTCTTGATCAAACCTCTTCCCTCCCAAACAATGAGTCACATTATTCATGTTGCTCAGACCCAATTTAAGCATCTGTATTTGATAAAGACAGAAATGTTAGGAGGAAGAAGACAGACATGATGGAGGACACCCTGAGTGTCTAGCCCATCATACATTTGCTGAAATGGCATTTTATGTTTTATATTCTGGGAAATGACCGATTCAAGGGGTTAAGGGGATCAAAATAATAATAATAATGCACTGAGCCTGCAGCCCGCGACCGAAGTAAGAGTACATCTCAAGTAGAGCCTGAAATCTTGAACAATTTTAATCTGCGTTGTCTGTTTTAATGCGACACATTCAAGATACAAGTGCTGATTTTCTGTCAATATCAACTTGAGACAAAAATAAATAAGCCAGGTCTGTTTTTAGATTAAATTGATTCTGACAGCCGAACAAAACAGCCAGTCTGCTGCAGAGACTGACTTTTTTGACAGAATGCCACAACCCAAAATATATTTCAAATAGATCCAGCCAATGCTACTTAAATATCAATTTGTGGGGACAACATATTCTCCCTAACACAGGAGCAGCTGACAAGACGAGAAGGAGCGAACCACTTCAAAAAGGCAGATAGTCAACACCTTCAGTTGTGATCTCTGGGCACAGGGACTCCTCTCTACATCCCCAAATGTAACGAGACACATATTCCAGTATTTATGTCTCTTTAAATTAATCCCCAATCATACATTTCACTCCAGTGATGCAGAACCAAAGTATTTAATTTTTTGGCAAACAGTCTAACACAGGTTTGTAAACAAATTTTCCCTTGTTGAAATAAAGACTTTTCATAGAAGCCATTCATCCATCCATTGAACTAAACTTATCAATGTTGACCAAAAAAAAAAGAAAAGAAAATCTTCCACTGCTCTGCAGAACTCAAACTGAGAATCAAATACATTTGAAATCCTAATAGAGATTTGTTCTCTGGTGGAAGTGTTTTGCTTCTTTCTAGGAACAGAAAGGGTTTTCCGCCGGGTAAAGCTGAAGAGGTTCGGCGCGCTCCTTTCCCGGGCTCTGCGCCGTTAAGGAAAATAAGGATCTTCTAGATCTCTTCGATTAAGATCGGAGACGTCAGCCAGGTTGATCCTGAGTGCTCTGGCCGGTCAAACACTATATAGCAGCTTTTTTTTGTTTTTCACGTTTATCACTTTTTCTCCACATTTCTATTTTTTTCCTTACACCTGTCACATCCGTACGGACACACACACACTCATACAATTTGTAACACTCCTTCCAGACTAAACTTTCTTCCTTAATCGCTCCGACATGCGCGCAGACACACACAACCTGCTTCCAGGCAGTTATAGTTCCTTTGTGTAGCCCCCCTAAGGGTCGCCAGACTCAAGGTTTTCCGAGTGTAAACACCTTAAGGCACCCATAATGCAATGTGAACACTAAACACTGATGGTGCAGGGAGTACTTCCCCTCACCGACAGGGGGGTCGCACTCCTTTAGTTTCCCAACCCTCTCCACCCCATGTGGCCATTACAACTAAATGTACAATCCATGCACACATACTGCTTCTCCCTCAGGTCAGAGCCCTCCTGCCGTCTCGTTTCCTTTCCCCTTCATCCTCAAACTCAGCGAGGTTATCCAGTACAGTTTTATGAAAGGAGAGGAAATGAGGCAGGAGAGACGTCTGTCCCAAATTAGATGACAATGGATCTCACGTGCAAAATGGCTTCACAAAGTCAAAACACATAAGGCCTGCGGTATTTCTTTTTGCATTGTTGTCAACAAAAGTTAAACAATATATCATCTGCGGACTCTTCTTTGCACTACGAGTCCCAAAATAAATAGATCTCCCTCTCTTTTTTTTACTTAAATACAAGTTCATATTTTCTCTGATGCTCAAAAATACTTTTTTTGTTCTTTTTTTTGCCTGAAGATAAAGTCCTTCAAAAAAAAGGTTAGAAGATTTCCCCCCCCCCCCCGAACCCCTTCACACATGCAGGCAGCCCCTTCCACTGAGCTGGTGGTTTGAGATTCCACAGGAGCTCTTTGAGAAATAAACATAGGAGAAAAGCAAAAAGACGGAGGGTAAAGTCAAAGTAAGTTTTTTTTTTTTTTAAAGATTGCAGGCAACAACGAAGCCAGTGGAATCAAAGATGGGAAAAGAGGTAAGGAATGAAGGAAAAAAGGATGATGGGAGAAGGAAGACTGGTGGATGTGGAGGCAGTAACTGAAAGGGTGTTAATAAATAACAGCCGGTCGGACACGCCCTCCTGGGTCCACGCTCCTCTCTCAATACTGACAGTGGAGGCATGTGCTCAGCACCAGGCCGTGGATCTGCGCTGGTCGAAGTCAGCGATGAGCCGCTTGATGTGGGCCAGCTTGTTGTGCAGATACTCGCAGCGCTGCTTCTCCTCGTGGTAGTTGGGGCTGTGCTGTAAAGCAAACGCACAAATAATATGAGACTCCTGCTGCGCTAGACAGAAGGAGAGCAAGCAGAACTAACATGAGAAACAACGAGCAAGTGTTTCGTTAGTGTGTAGAAAAAAAACAGGCAGAAGTGGAGAAGCACTCACGTGTTTCATCTTTTTGTACTCTTTCAACACTTCTTCTTGCACCTTCTGTAAAAAATGAAAAATCACTTTTAATGCATTTGAACATTACAAGAATTACATTCATTGTAACAGGACAACGCGTATACATTTAGCTGATATACAAATCCAAACTCTAAAGTGATATCTGTGTGATAACATGGCACAAAAGCAGCACCTAGAAACAATTATCCATGGAGACCGATTTAGTAGATAATAATAATAATAATAATAATAATGATATACTTATTCATTTAAAATACAAACAAAAAGGCCACATCAGCATTACTATATAAAAATACATATATAAATATTTACTATATATAAAATAATGTATTATATTACATGATTGCCTCTGCATTGGATTATTATCAGATAGGGTAATAACTTCATAATTAACTATGTCTGAAAGCAGAAGTCTAGGGCCAAATATTGCAAGTCTCTTCAGTGAGAATTTCACAAAATGATTTAAAAAGAAAAGTGAAATTCTGAAAAAAAAGTCAGAGAAAAAAGAAAAAGGGACATTTTGAAAAAAAAGTTACATATTGAAAAAAAAAGTCAGATTCTGAGAAAAAGACACATTTAAGATGCATTGTGGGACATGGAGTTCATGGGCAACGAGCTTCTGCAAAGCATCGTGTAACCGTATAATAAACATATTTTATTATTTGCAAGCTCTTGCGGGGCCGCACAAAGTGAAGTCACAGGCCGGATTTGGCCCCCGGGCCTTGAGTTTGACACCCCTGGTCTAAGCCAACAGCTCCATGGTGTTCAGTTAAAAACAAAACACTTAGATCTTACAATAACAAGTAAATAATCATGTTAACTGCTACAAGGAATGGACAACATAAGAACCCCTCTGGAGGAGACTCAACAATCTCTGTAGTGCTTACAGGAAAGGGGTGCGCTACCTTTTACCGAGAGTTTATCCGACCTTGCCATTTAGAACGACAAACCCACCATAAATGCTCAATAAGGATTACACAGTAAGTGGCTGTAAAGAAACTGGCATGTAGAAATGTTTCACGCCGACTGGTCTGACCTGGTATTCTTTGGTGCCCGGTGTCATCTTCCGGCACTTGGCGTCCAGCTGGGTGAAGCGGCGGGTGATGTTCTCCACGCGGGCGTGTAGGAGGCGATACTCATCGTACTCTGCGTTGAAGTCATCCTTGTAGCTTTGCCGCTGGTCGATGGACACCATGGGCATGTACTTCCTGTAGATACACAGAAGGTCATTTGAGTGTGTTCAAAGCTCGCCTGACTTTCCTTGTTTTGAATACACCTCGCTAAAGGTCGTGATCTTTACTGAAAGGTGAGATCCTGTTGAGATTGTCTATCTGTGCAGTGAATAATATAGACTTTTTACCAATGAGGTGGAAAGTGCAAAACATTTAACGTGCAGCAAAGAAAGAAAATGAATCACATCTGTGTTTGTTTCTGGGTTTTCTGTGTCCTAATTCTTAGGAACAGGAATGTTTTAAACAGGGAAATGAGAGAACGGAAGGGTAAAGAGGTCGAGGTGACTCACACAACATAGTCGGGCATCTCAATTGTAGAGGAGAACTCGGTGGGCTGGTCTGTCTTCTCCGTCTTCTCCGTCTTTTCCGTCTTCTCTGGTTTCTCTGTCTTCTCTGGTTTCTCAGTCTTCTCTGGCTTCTCAGTCTTCTCCGGCTTCTCCGTCTTCTCCGGCTTCTCCGGCTTCTCTGGCTTCTCCGTCTTCACCGGCTTCTCTTTATCTGAAGAGTCTGAAGAAAGAGAGGAACGTTTGAGACTCTCAGATAAGACACAGTGGAAACATACTCGTTATAGGAGCTAAAAAGTAAATAAGCAGAAGAAGAAGTGATAGGGGATGCATGTACAGAAATGTCCATAAGGGACAATTACAAAGATAAACAAATATCTACTCCATTTAACCAGGGTTCAAATGTGAAGAATGACTGAGAAACATCACAAAGGATCCTTTGTATTAGTAGAGTTGCTTTGGTCTGCTATCTTTGCCAAATAATCCGTCACATATAAGGAATAGACTGCAAATGATGAATTCCTGTACTGGGAATACATCAAATAAGCGCTACTTGCTTATATGACCTTCATTAGCATTCTCTTTAAAAAGAAAATAGTCTCTGAAATAACAACCAACACATTTGCAAGATCAGGTAATGCAGAACTAATGAGGACAGTACACACGTAAACAGAGACACACGTTTTGATTTGTGGACACTAGGAGGCAGTGCAAATCCAAAACAAGCTGACAGTATAACTGGAGAATTCTACATATTTAAAAAAAAAAAGAAGATCTGTTTGAAAAAGAAATCACACCATTATCGTTTTAATACAATTATTCCAATGAAAACAATTATCTTAAAATGATAGTTTCTTTCTAATGCCGCAAGTCATATTGAAATATGTGCGGGCAGACACAGGAATATTATCACCCCAATGTTTTCTCTTTTACACAACGGACATTTGACGTCATCACGATGGGAAAGGCACAGGTTTCTCAGGCAGGGTATATGCAGGAACCCTGAAGTCAAATGTAAGACCTTTTAAGACCTTTTTTAAGACCCTTTCCATACATTTTAAAACCTCATCGCCACTTCTGGTTGTAACCGGTTACACACTTTACCTCACATTGACTATATACAGTATTGATTGTCCTTCCTCCTTATCTTCCAACCATTTGGACGCTAA
>NW_011359125.1:2416821-2430284 GCF_000735185.1 Notothenia coriiceps | reverse complement strand
GATGTTGTTTAACAACCGGCGTAAGGACCTCGTGTTGCTATCAAGCAGTGAGCGTGCGATCGTCCTGTTCAGGATGACGTCACAAATCCAACGGGATGCCATAAATAAACAGAATCACACTACACACCTACGCAATGATTACATTCAGGCAGACTTTAGAATACGACCTCTTTGGATAATAGATATACTTATTGAAAACAAGCTACAAAATGTAATACCTTAGAAAATGCTGTTTGATACTTTTTAATAGCCTTCATTTTCACTAAATAGATTTATCAACTTTTAATACTTTTTAAGACCCCGCGGACCCCCCCGTCAGGTTATTTCACGGGTAATAAAAAAAAAGTCTTTCCACAATCATTTTTTGCTTTGGTCCGTACAAACTTGAGAAAATCCTGATTTAGCAGTTAGTAACCTGAGGTTGTCCACTTTTTGAAAAGGGAGTGGTGCTCATTGTGTTAATCAAAGCTTGTTTTTATAGAAATGTGTGGGTTTGAAATGATGCTCATTGGGTGTGACACAAGAAACAAGCCCTGTTCCATAACATGTACTTAATCTAATGCAGTGTCAATATTAAATTCTCTTTTTGGATAAATACACTTTTGAAGATCTCTTCCCAACTAAATTCCCACAAACAGTAAGTGACAGTACTTTGAAGTGTGCGTAAAGCATCGAAAAGGCTGATAGACAATGTCTTAAAACTTTTGGTTCAGTGAGTCTGATGATTAATAGTGACGACAGAAACACACCTTGTTCTTTGTGAGGGATCTTGTCGATGACTTCTTCTTGAGTTCGTGTCTCTTCCTCGGCGTTGCGCTTCCTTTTGGCTTTGCGACAGTCTACAGCGGGCTCAGCGGCGCCGGGCGGACTCCTGCTACCTTTGTCCGTCCGCTTCCCTTTGTCCCGCTCTCGATCCTTATCTTTGTGCTTCTTGGATTTCTTCTTCACCTTCTTGTTAGCGCTGCTGGACGAGGGGGGGCTGCTGATGACAGTGGAGGTGACTGTGAGGGAGGTGCAAGAGGAGGGGGGAAGAGGAAGAGGAGTGGGAGGAGGAGGAGGAGGGCTGGGGGAGGCGGCCGGTCTGGGGACGGGGGTCCGGTAGCGGTCCTGCGGGGTCCTGTTAGAGGAGAAGGGGCTGGGCGAGGGGTCCCTGCAGGAGGAGCTCTGGTCCATGGGCAGGTCCTGGGTGCCGCAGCCCTCGGGGGTGCTGGGGGAGTTGGAGTGGGAGGCCGGGCTGGGCTGCTGGTGAGACGGGGCGGGGTGGGACGGGACGTGGAGTATGGGCGGGGGGGCCCGAGGCGACGTTGGAGGGGAGGGACGAGCGCTTGGAGCTGGGGCTGCCCTCGGGGCGGTCGGAGGAGGAGGAGGAGGAGGAGGGCCCCCGGCTGCTGAGGTGGGAGATCCGGGCTTTCTTGGGGGCCAGAGGGTCGATGAAGTCAAAGTCTGGCTGGAGCTTCTGGAAGTCAAACATACAGGATGAAGCTAAGACAGTGCATGGTTTACCGTAGAGGTGTGTGTCAGTGTGCATTTGCTCAGATACCTGCGGGGACGTGGGGACGCTGTCTTTGGAAGGACTGCTTGAGGAGAGGGTCTCCAGAGAAAGACCCAATTTTCTGTAAGAGAAAGACAACGTGCTTAGTGCGGCGAAACAGACCAGACAGGACACATTAGAATCCAGTAATCAAACTTTTGTGTCTATTTAAAAATCACAGCTCATGATGTACACAGGAATCTATTTGTGAGTAAGCACACATGTAAACAATGGTTTAAAATGTTTTAAATAATCTGCATTGCAGAGGTTTTAGGAAGGAAAATATTTGACATGTTTGTCGGGTCTTAAGGTTTCACCTAATGCTGGGCTGGTGAGTAACACTAAGACAGCTTACAATACCTTACAAGAAATGATCCGAAAGTCTGTAAAGCATTACAAGTGCTCATTTAGTGCTAATGCAATTACATTTTCATATAATTAACACAATAATAACAACTGCTGAAGTGCTAAGACTAAATAACATGAACACTTGTCAAAAATAAGGAAAACGATAAGTGTAAAAACTAAACCTGATGGTGTGCTACATTGAGCCATTCCTTTAACATACGGACTGAAGGTTGCTAGTGGTGAATTCATGTCAGCTCTGGCCCTGATGATGGCACGTTTACAACACAGAAAACTGAGCAAACAAAATAATTCCAAAACAAACATTGGGATCCACAGCAGCCTACACTACAGTTGCTGCTTTTCCTTCACACAGCACTGTTTACCTGACAGCCAGCTTTACCTAGCCGCCGCCTGCAGGGGGTTTCAACTAGTACTTAAGTGTGGTTTAACACCATGGGATGCAGATGCTTTATTAGTTCAGAGTCAGACAGGTATGTATTTAGAGTCAGAGGGAAAATAAAATGCTAAATAGGCCACATCAGTACCGAGCCACGATCCGGTCCACCTGGGTCTTCTCATCTTCAGAGTAGCCCGGCCAGTCGCGCTGGATGTCTCGATAAATAAAGTCCTTCAGTGAGAATGTGTTGTCTTTGGGGTTCAGGTTGGCCACCTGTTTGGAGCACACAGGAACACAGGACGGTTAAACCGACAGCATGATACATGTACAGAAACTTCACACTTCCTGTGCTGGCCAAACATCTGTGCATGCAAATTGACCAATAAAGTGTCTTGCTTTTTGTTTGATCTTGTGTTTAAGAAGGTGATCTTTTGGACACAACAACTAGGGTGAAATGACTAAATGTCATATTTTATAAAAAGAGAAGTGACTACTTCTGGATTTTAATCAACAGGAATACACTTACATTTTTGTTTTGTCATGCTTTTGTCCGTGAAGCATAAATGTAGTTACATTTCGTTGTGCAACCCTGTGTTGCAAAACAACAATATATGATTCTTGAAACTCCAAAATGGAGGACATGTTGATGCTCATAATCATATATCATATTCAGGGTATATGCAGGAACCCTGAAGTCAAATGTAATTCCTTTTAAGACCTTTTTTAAGACCCTTTCCATACATTTTAAGACCTCATCGCCATTTCAAGTTTTAACCGGTTACATTGGCGACACACTTTACCTCACATTGACTATATACAGTATTGATTTTCCTTCCTCCTTATCTTCCAACCATTTGGACGCTAACTTGCATTTCTCCATAACGATGTTGTTTAACAANAAAGTTTTGTGAAGCCGCCATTTTATTATCCCCGCATTAGCATTATTAGCATTAGCCCAGCTCACAAACGCAGAGAGACTAACTTATGGCAACACAAAAGAAAACATGGGAGCGGTGGAGATGAGGAGGTGTCGGCGTTCTGGGGATTTACTCGGAAGGCTTCAGTAGAAGCTGCTGGGAGTCCCAGCAGCTTCTACTGAAGCCACTCCCCAACTCCGGGGACTTCCGGCCGGGGACTTCGGGTGGCAGTATACGCCGTGAAGTTGTTCGCGGCCTGCCAGTAAATCCAAAGCAGAAGAAGTGACGTCAGCGGCTTCATTTGTCTAATCCTCCCCCAGGGGCTTATTCCGGTGTGAACGCGATCTGTTCATCAGAACTAAAGAGTTCTGATGAACCTTTGTGGGAAAAGTACTGCGGTGTGAAAGCGCCTCATGTTATTAACAGAAACCTGTTTACTCATTTACTAGCAGTGTTTAACAAATACCACCACATTTATTTTCTTCCAGTGTTTCCCTGTGGTTTGTTAGACCTTTGTTAGCGATACCATTTTCACATGATAAGAGAGCAGGGTGACGCTTCTCCTTCTCTGTGGCCTGCTCTGTTTTTACCATATGAGCTTGCGCTTGAGACTCAAAAAGCAAGTAACCCTGCATGGTGACAAGTATAAAAGGGAAATACAAGTTAGTCCTGCTTGGAGCTGATCACAACAGCACTTATTGCCTGTCCTGGGACACTTTCAGTATAAATGTTGGCAGGCTATGTGCCAATAAAACTGAAATAGCTTCAGAAGCAACCTTTGGCCCTTATCAGTCAGACTGCTAATCTGGAAAAGACTGAGACAGCAAAATTGCCTACTCAGTTGTAATAATGGCTTTGAATGGAGCCAGGCCGTCAGCTTTCACCCATTCAGTCCCTCAAAGTCTCCCCCCCACCCCCAAGTTTGAAAAGACATAAGAGGTGTTGATAGGATGGAAATCCGTGCTGGTGTCCAGGGATCAGACTTGGTATCTGAGAGTAGAAAGGGGCCTTACCTCTGTACTGGCCCCCAGGCTTGATGACTTTGGTCCCACGTTCACGAGTGTCTTCCGCGGCCTGGGTCATGCGTTCCCGGGTCACCTGGTAGGAGTCATTAGTGGCACACACGGTGACTTTGTCCTGTACTGTGGCCAACATTGCCAGGTGTGAGGCCCCTGAGCTGGAGACAAAGAGGGAGCGTGAGAGAGAACTGGGAGGCAGGCAGAGATTACCTTCCAGTAACAGTGGATTCAGCTGACTAACGTTACCTCGCAACATACTGATGGATGCACTCAAAGCTTCCCTGAGGGTTGTCTTTGCCCACATTAGACAGGTAGAATTCAAAACTGTTGAAAGGGTCTGGGGAGGAATCGTTCTTGGGAATTTTAATGCGCTGTAAGGGAGAAAAAGACAAGTTATACCATCTCTTCACACCTGGGATGATTATTAAATGATGGGAGAATGACATTCATACAAACAGTTAATGTAGGTCTATAAAACTGCCATATGACAAACCACCTTCAACTCTTCCCTAGGTTTTCACCTTAGTGTTTGTGTATGCACATATTAATACCCTTTCACTAGCATGACACAGGAAGGTCTCTGAGGTCTCAGCAGCTAAGAGGAGGCCGTATTTGAGTCAAAACAGTTTACATAGACTTCATAAGGGTCTCAAATGGGTGCCTCTGAACAGTTCAGCAGACAAGTTTGCATAGAGGATAGGGTTTATATTAACAAATATAAAGTAATAACCACATTAAAAGTAGTCCTACAAAGCTACTACACTGGCATTTAAATATTATGTACACTAGTATTACAAATAATGTACAATAGTGGTGATTTAATAAGTGTAAACCGAGCAGTAGTTGAGCATCTGATTAACTAGACAAGTCAGAACAAGTCAGTAGGTTTACTGGCTCCAAGCGTAGAGACGTCTTGATACAAATCAGCACATGCCAAAAAAAGATGTGAAGGATTAATAAACATGAATAACTTGTCATTAAAGGAAAACCTCACACAGCGGCTAACGCTAATCAGCTATTTTGTCGATTGCAACACAGATTTGTTGTTCACTATTTTGACACACCAGGTGAAAAAATATGGTTTGTTGATATAGTTAATTAATTTAAAAGTGTGTGCAAACTTTGTGTTGAGAAGTGTTTGGTTAAGAAGAAAAAAAGGGAGAGAGAGAGAGAGCGCAAGATGCACAGACAGCAAACAGCTGTTAGCGAGACGGGCCTTACCCCTTGGAGTCCCTTGAATTGTATTGTGGGCCGCTGAGAAGGTACATTCTGTAAGTAAAGAGAAACAACCTTTTTACTGATAGCATCACTTTGAAAATGTAAAGTGTTATTGGCAGAGAAATACCAGTTAGGTAAGAAGCAACAAATAGATACTATAAGACACATATTGGTGAAGAACCTGCAGAACATGCCACGCTATTTGACTGACACTACAATCATTTGGTTGTAGAAACAGCAGAGCCTTGGGGTCCTCTCACAGCACAATAAATCTTGTAAATGTTACATTTGAACATGTAAAGACAGACCACAGATAGGTGGTGGATAACATGCAAATGCCTTAAATGCCTTCGGTGCCTGTCTGTTAAAAGTGTTGTGCTGTGCCAGTTTTATGAATTGAGTGTATTTCGGATTTAGGGCAGCAACAAAGGTGTATTTTCATTACTGATTAATCTGAAGACAATTCAATCAATCAATGGATTCATTTTCATGTTCAATAAAATGTCTGAAAATAGTAAAAATACTAAATCCAATGCGATGTCCAACTGCTTGTTGTGTGACAACCAATCTAAAAATGTAATACATTCCTTTTACAATCACAGAAAAAAGTAGCGGACCTTCACATACCAGAGGCTCAGGCTAGAACGTGTTGGGCATTTGGCAGAATAAAACAATCTTGACAAAAATAAAATAAAATCCGCAAAATAGTCTTTTGTCGTTGATCATCTGACATAAAGGTCCGGCTGCAGAAACAATGGTAACTGTCAGCCGAAAATACTTAATGAAATCAGATGGCTAGGTCTCTAAATAGAAACCTTGGGAGTCAACTTTACCTGCATCTTCTTTTTAAGTGGTTAAGAAAGTGATTTATCTGCACACAAGCATGTGGAACCTGGACAAAACTCAAATACAGCAAATATTTGGAGTGAGTATTTCTGAAATGTCTCTCTTTGTGTAAGTTTACAGGTTTGAGTTTGATGGCTACTTGAAATGGAGTGGACAACCACAAATATGCAGTGGCTGCTCTGGGGCAGTTGGGAGGGGAAAGCACAGGAACGGCTTCTTCTTCTTCTTCTTTACACATCTGAGGCCGAGAAACCAGTTGGCCTGAATATACATTTCTTTAAATGTTGCATCCTTTGGTTTGAGAGAAATGTGCATTTTATTAACAACTGTTTATCTGCATTGTTGGACATGAAAATAGGCTTGCTTACTCAACATGAAACAAGATGCAGATCTTAGATCAAATGTGTTCTTTTTTTTTCCCAGACTGAAAGAACCATGTCATGGTTGTTAAAGCTAAGCTACTCCAAGCCACTGACTGACTCCCTCCCCCACCCACCATCCATACACTCACTCAGATCAACCAGTCCTCACACACACCGTTCTGATCACATTTCACATCACCACAGAAAGACAAAGATAGCCAGCTTCCATAGTTCGATGACTGGTTGAGCTACATCACACGTTACTGAGAGGGAGAGAGGAACAAAAAGCAGGCAGTTTTGGCTGCTCAGTCAGCAAGAGATGGCAGGCTGCCGTTCAATGCAGCGTCAGACCAACATTACCATCCAATAAGGTTGTAGCATGGGTTGTCACAAAAGAATTCCTTCAACTTAGTGATGACTTGGTTTGCTAGATGTCCCAAACTCATTTTAAATGTTGCTATTGATCCACATTTGAATTTATTATACAGGTCTGAAAGAGAGCCATGGTTTCACATACAGGCGTGTGATCAGTGAGTGGCATACATACTGAAACACACACACCATGTGCCATAAAAAGCAGTCACAGAGAGACCTCTGAACACTACAGCCTAGCGCTAAGCTACAGTGCATCTGCCTTAAGCAGAGACCTAGGCCCAGTCAGTCAGGGTGTTATGTAACAGCGTTGTTGTTGGCAGACTTAAGGTCAGGTAACTCGGCTTCTAGGTCTCCGCAAGTCAAGTCCGTAAAAGGTCCAGATTAGTACGTGTGGCACCTCAGCAAGATTACACCATGTGTACAGTTCATTTAAGATTAACAAGTTATATATATTTGCACAGGTATGCAAATGACTTATTAGCCACACTCAGTTATAAAAGCTTCACAATGACAGATGGCATCAAGCTCGGGGGTGAAATGCAATACATTTCATGAGGTAGTTTGATGAGAGCTACAAAGTACACAAATAAAGTCTATTTTAAATAAATGTCACTGATAGCAAGAGCCATTTTCCTATTATCTTTTTTTATCTAGGTTTGTCGCTCTCAGATACTATGTGACAATTGCCCTCTCGGGCAGCTTGAAGTAAAACCATTTCAACAATTTTGCAAACAAACCCATATTAAATATTTGTCCAGTGTACACCTTTGAGGCCCTTGCTCATAACATGCATTAACTTTAAGCCTCCTGTAGCTACAATGTGGCAAGCTTGTTTGACTGAAACAGTTTATAAAAAACTGAAACAGCTGGATGAGCCCTGCTGGGAGTTTCATATCTCTGCAGGTTGTGATGTGACATTGTTCAAATGGGTTAAACTTCTCACCATATGCTAAGATGACCAGTCATAGAAACGCTCACACAACCACTAACTCGTTATCAAGTTACTTTGGCCTTCATTGATCTGCAGATTTCCATCCTGACACAGAAATAATGTTACTACCTTGTCGAATGAAAGTTAATCTATCACCGTTTGTACTCTCAAATGTTTTTATCTGATGTTGAGTATTTTCTCAAAAGTAAAACAGGACAAACCATAAAACTGGAAATGGACTGACTCTAAACCAAATTTAGCACATTTTAACTTTGAATTACAACAATATATCACCACTATTAACAATAAGAAGACATCAAGACTAAATGTGTATTACAACTTTTTACTTGAAATGTTAGCTCTGTTTTCACTATTTTCTTAATATGCATTTCTTTATATGTATTTCTTTATATTACATGTTGTTACTGTATATGTACCTATGTATCACTGAGGTCAATGTGTTTGTATGTATAAAAAGTGTGATTCACATATATATTTTCTTGAATAAAAGGAGAGAAAAAAAAGAAGAAAAAAAGTTCATGTTAGTTAACTAAGATAAGATTGTATGAGTGGGTGAGCGTTTAGTTTATCAAACTTGGCAAGCGAAAAGTCTATTGGTCGATATTAAATTACAACTTTCCTAATTTGGTCAAAGTAATGCTAGTTTGCCAAGAGAAAAATGGACCAGCCTGTACAGAGGATTCAAACTAAAGTAGCTAGCTGGCTAATCAGTGTCCAACTTTACCAACAGGTTTTCTAGACTAAATAACACTTGTCAGTTCGTAAAACCCGGCTAGAGCATTAGGCGAAACCCTCATTAAAACCATCCAGTTGGTAAATGTATCGACACACGACAAAATCAGTGAAAAAAACAAGAAGAAAGTCGCTCTGTCAACAGCTTAGCTAACTTTGTAGCTTTAGCTGTGCGTGGCAGTTGGTGCTTCCCAGCTGAGACGAGCTGTGTCAGCCCCGCAGTGATGGCTCATTTTAACGGGAATAACTGGTCGTTTCACTCACCTTACAATGTTGGTGGCTCTCTATGGCTTTCAGCGCTGTCTCGGTCAATTTGACATGTAATACGGTGACTCTATCAGCGCTCTGTCGGCCACAATTCAATCCGTACCTCCCATCCTCGGAGAGCGCCGCCATCTTTACCAGCCCTCCACCATCGTCCCTTTGAGGCTGGAGCATTAAGCAGCCGAGGTGCTCTCTCTGGCCCGGGGAGGGACTACAGCTGCTGCTGTCTTCAGGCTGACACTAGTGGATTGGTCTTGGCTTGCTTGCTCGTAAGTTTTTCACTTTCCAACTACAGTATACTCACAATAAATCATATATCATTCATCTTAAGGCTATGGTGGAAAGTAATTCAAAAACATTTATTTAACTATGGTATACTGCCAGTGGTGTAAAGTAACTAAGTAGATTTACTCAAGTACTGTACTGAAGTACAATATTGTAGGCCTACTTTACTTTAGTATTTCAATTTGTTTCTACTTTGTAATTCTACCCCACTACAATTCAGAGGTAAATAGTTTACTTTTACACCACTACATTTGTTTAATACGTTAAGATACTTTGCAGATTTGGATTAATAATGTAACATTTAAACAACACTTAAAAAGGACTTTAGTTGGAGTAACATTCAAAAGCTACCCTGCAGTGTACAAAGTATGTAAAACTAGCTGCTAGTAATACTATTTGCATTTGGTATTAGGACGCTATGGTGGAAAGTAATTCAAAACGTTTAATTAACTACTGTATCCTTCTTACATATTTCATTGGTTGAAGAAGTACTCAGATTTGTTACCTTAGTAAAAGTAGCAATACTAAGTTTAAAAAGTATTTTAAAAGTCCTGCATTCAAAATTGTACTTAAGTAAGGGTACAATCGATCAAAAATATACTTAAAGTACCAAAAGTAAAAGTACTCCTTATGTGTAATGGTGCATTTCAGAATCCTATAGTGAGTTACTGGGTTTCTATTATGAGTATTCATGTGTTTTTATCACAAATATAGAGCTAGTTTGAATAACTTGATATACTGCTGCTGGAGATCTTAACCTATACATATATGTCAACGTTTAGTTAATAAGTTATTTAAATGTTGCATCAGCTAATAATCCAAACCTAAAAAGTAACTAGTAACAAAGGCTGTCAAATAAATGTAGTGGAGTAAAAAGTACAATATTGGCGTCTAAAATGTAGTGGAGTAGAAGTATAAAGTAGCATAAACTGACAATACTCAGGTAGTATATTCAAGTAACTCAAAATTGTACTTAGGTATACTCAGGTAATGTACTTGTTACTATTCATCACTGGGCCAGTGTTACTTTGTAGCCTACTTTAACATGTCAAATAGTATTTCTACAGAGAGGTTCTGCCACTCTATAACAAAGTAAAATATCTTCCAATATTTGCTTTAGCCCTTCATGATTTCACACATAACAAGTGTACCTTGATTTATTTAGCTTTAAACTAGGTTCTGCTTTCCATTTACAGAATCCAGACTGCTGTCATATTTTGCTCTTTTAAAGCCTCATTGGAGGAAACATTCTAGTTGCTAGTATCCCTTTCTCTGTAAGGGCACAGCCTGTCTCTCAAACACGCACACGCACACGCACGCACGCACGCACGCACACCCACACCCACACACGTTACCTCTTGGCTAAACTGCCCCTGCCTGCTGTGTTTTTGCTGACACGCTAGAACTAATTCTAGCCTGGTGAAACTGTTAAAGGTAGCTTTTGTAGACTATACTTCAGTGTGAACTCCGGTTTGTTTAAATACAGTTTTAGCTGTCATTATAATACATACCAGCTTAAAAAATGTCCTAAAGGACTTCTCGGCCTATGTTTGCATCTAGCCTACTAATTAAACAAATAAACTGCCGAATGAGGTGAATATACTAATATGTAATGCTTAATAGTAAAACCAAGTGCTATGCTTTTGATTGTTTCATTACTTTAAGAACTGTACAGATACATTCTGACTAAATTCTTGTATTATGGCATTGTCAACCAGGACAGTTTTTCAATGCCAAAAACTATAGTGCTTATAATGAATTTTGGGCTGTGATGATCTTTCGGGTGGTTTTCTTTAATGATATGTGATAGACTGTATGTGACATCAGCACAATGGGCACAAGCGTATCCCCGAGTGAGCTGCTCCTCCGCTATCTCTCAATGTCAGTCCCCTTGACCTGGTGATAGGGCAGCATGTTGTGGTGTAGAGCAAGCCATGCAGGGTGGGGAAAGGCTAGTGTGAATCCAGCAGATTACCATAGCTCTTAACCCCACCCTTCCCCCTAACAAGTCACACACACACGTTTGGGACTTTTTTACCCGCTGACAAATTAGTTATTCTTTTTACCTGAAAAACACACAGAAAATATTAGTTAATGTGTGAAATGCATAGGTGAAATGTAAATCTGAAACAATATTATTCACCCTTAAAATCAATAACATAATTGATAGTACCCTTCTTCTACTCAACAACAGTTACACATAAGCCTTATTGTGTTGACAAACTTTGCTTCAGAGCATTACATTACTTATATTAAGACTTCTCTTGGTTTGAATACATGCAGATTTTAAGTCTGTTTAATTCCAGAGGTGCTCTGTGATCTGGTTTGTCTGACAGGTCGCCTGCTGTGCAAACAATTAAATAAAGCCTTTGGGCTGGATTGATTGTAGAGATGTTTTGTTTACAGAGGCCCTGAAGGTGTCACCTGATAGAAGCTCAAGAGTACAGTGTGAAGAATACTTAAAAATTACACAGCCTTTGTTTAAGGCTAAACATTAGGAGACTATGGATTCATTGACTGTGAAGTCCCGCCTTAAATGTATTACCAGCTTGCTATGATGATTGACCAGAGACACTTATCTTTCAATTCATTGACTCATTTTCTTCTCAACACAGTTACATCCTCCTTCATCACCACGTTTTATTCCCCCTAAATTACTTTTCATAGTTCTGTGTTTATGCCTGGGATAACCTTCTACCTTATGCAATTCTGAGAAACATCTAGGTTAATGATTGTTAGTTGTATCATTTGGCCGGGCTCCAATTTTGGTGATAATCAGAGGCACATGTCAAAAACATGCAGGAATCTGGAGCCTTCAGTATGAAAGATGCCCCTCTTGTTTTGTTAGATCAAAGGGTTTACATTTAAAGTAAGAATTGCATTTATTCTTACCATCTGATCCTTTACTATGCTAATGAGGTAATCTTTAACAAGTAGTGTTACCAACATCCACTAAAGGGTTTATCACCAATAAATACTCAAAGGTTTGCTATGCATTAATTTGAAGAAAAAACAGTGGCCATGAACACAAACACATTGCTCTATTCACACGTTGTAGGTATTGCTAATAATTGGAAATAATGATTTTTTTTTTTTTTTTATACATTTATTGTACATTCAAAGCAAAGTAATCCAATGGCAGCTCGGCTAAAAGTCAGAGGTTTTATACAAAAGTATAAATAGGCCTGTCGGCATATTATTCAAATTAATAAAAGTATCTTTGCATTTAGATGTGGGATAACATTTACAGATATGTAAAAATTTACAATAATGTAATGTAGCTAAATGATCAGGCATAGTTTACCACAACCAGAGTCAAGGGGGATTAAATGATCAACACTTACTCAGGAGTGAGTAATTGCACCATCATCAAAAAGGCTCCAGCAGTTTAACTGTTAGTGACCTGTAATTGACATTAATAAGCAGGCATGGCAGTGGCAGTTGCACAGCAGCTCATTAGCAAGTGTTGCCTCACAGCAACATCCGGGGTTGGATCTTATCCAGATGCTGCTTCTAGAATTTGATAATACACCACCTCCAACACACACGAACGCGCACATGACCAATGAGGGCACGAGATAAGTTTGTGCACAGATGGAAGGGTGACAGGCAGGGCCAGCCCTAGAATGTTGGGGGCCCTAAGCGAGCTTTGGCTTGGGGGCCCCCCTCACTCTAGCGCGTTCTCACTACAAACAACACGGAACCAACTTTTGTCTTATGATGTTAGCATAAGCACACATTGTATAAACAAGCATGTAAACACCGTGGACCTAACCTCCTCTAGAGGGGTCCTCACCTCCTCTAGGGGGGTTCGGGGGCATGCTCCCCCGCGATGTTTTTTTTAAAATATTGAAGTTAAAAGCATCAATCTGATGCACTTTGAGAGCAAAATTAAGAGATCTATGGATACATCTCTCAACACCCATATGAAACAGAACTGTAAACAGATTTTTCTTTATGGATATTTTACAAATCACTTAAACTGTATTCTTGTTTCGTCATATAGTATTTCATAACTGTTTTTCATTTATTCTCTNTTCGCGCGCTATCAAGCAGTGAGCGTGCGATGTCCTGTTCAGATGACGTCAAATCCAACGGGATGCCATAAATAAACTCCACAGACTCACACTACACACCTACGCCATGATTACATTCAGGCAGACTTTAGAATACAACCTCTTTGGACAATTTATATACTTATTGAAACCAAGCTACAA
>NW_011359125.1:2416540-2416781 GCF_000735185.1 Notothenia coriiceps | reverse complement strand
TCAACACCCATATGAAACAGAACTGTAAACAGATTTTTCTTTATGGATATTTTACAAATCACTTAAACTGTATTCTTGTTTCGTCATATAGTATTTCATAACTGTTTTTCATTTATTCTCTCTGGCTGTCCATCTCATAATGTTCACATAGAAACTAGCTGTCGATGGGAATATCATTCAGAAGAATTATAATTTCTTGTCAAACATACTGTCACAAAAAGAGATTGTTTACCTGGCTCAA
>NW_011359125.1:2414485-2416511 GCF_000735185.1 Notothenia coriiceps | reverse complement strand
CACAGAATCACACTACACACCTACGCAATGATTACATTCAGGCAGACTGTAGAATACAACCTCTTTGGACAATTTATATACTTATTGAAAACAAGCTACAAAATATAATACCTTGGAAAATGCTGTTTGATACTTTTTAATAGCCTTCATTTTCGCTAAATTGATTTATCAACTTTTAAGACCCCTTGGACACCCTGATATTGTTGCAGACACCTTACAGTACCTGTTGCAGGGTGGTTCCTAATGAGGTTCGGTCCTTCTGGTTGATTCCGTCCCGCTGCAAACGTGCGAGCACTTCCAGCTTCTTGTAGGGCCGGAGTGCCATCAGGTGGATGAGGCGGTCCCTGAAGGGCCGCTGGGACACGGGGTTATTGGAAAGGCACTTACGAATAGTGTTGGCTGGGTTGATGGGTGTGGAACGTTTACGCTCGGGGACCACGTCATGGCCCGATAGCGCTGGCTTACGGATATGGACTTGCTTTCCTAGAGGGAAAGAAAATACAATTTGAAACTGTTGTTTTTTTTTTCTGCATGGAAGTTCATCATCGTACATTAATATGCCGTCATATTTTCTCTCAACAATACACCCTTCTATCATCTTCAACTCAGTTACTGAAGCCAAAAGCCTCAAATGAACCTAAAAACATGTGGCACTGAGCTTTAAGAAGAGTTTTTATTTTTATTTGTTTCAGATGGCCAAAAAAAACGTATACTGGAGGTTACACAAGGTGAAATTACGGGTGGTTCCTCATATCTAAGTTTGGGCAGACGTTGCCTGCTTTTATGGCCCCAATAAACATGGCTACTTTCAGTGTTTACAGCAACGAAGTCCCATTTATGGCCATTTAAATGACAGTTACCAAGAAATAAGGACACCAATAATTGACACTGTTTACTCGATTGAAAATCACTGTATCAACTAAGTATAGCTTGAGAGTCTTGGTCATAGTTGTTTGTCCTATGGCGAAGGTTTTGAAAGACCCCTATACGTGACAAAACGGGATCAGGATCCATTTTAGAGAGGTTACACACTCTGCAATGTACAATGACAGGGTGCTGCAGGTTGAAAGCTTATGTAACGATATTTCTTCTTTCGGAAAAAATCATTGTGTACATAGAAAACATATGCATAACAAGAGTATAGTAATTTACAGCCTGTGAAAATAAGAAGCTAATGGTCCCTTTTGCATTAGTAAATAGGGTGCAAACTCCCAACCAGCTGCTACATGCTCCTGTCACACCCCTTCCCTCGGCCGCCTCTCGTTTCCCAGTTTCTATCTGGGCCACTACAGCTTATGCAAATGTTTCCCCGGGGCCCAGAGAAACCGGCCCGATGAGGTTTTAGTTGTAGCAGGTTTGAGGACTGAGTTACACTTTTGATTTGAGTCAAAACAAGGACATCTTTGACAAATGCTCAGATCTAACATACTCATTGACTCCAAACATGCATCCATGGCTAAAATGGTGGATACAACTGAAACATTTCTTACTGAACCCAAGTTAGGAGTAAAAGTATGTATAATATTGTTTTTTTCACACTATTGTTTGATGAGGTTATCCCACCACTCAACCTACTGTATAAATAACTGACAAGAGTAGGAGTATCTTGAAATATTTATCAAATCATAATTTTCTTGTTAATATCACATTCATAGGATATTTAGGACATTATTTAAGAAGTTAAAATAGCTACCTGTATCTAAAGTTCAGAGGGTCTGCTATTTTTCAAAAGGAGCACAGTGGAGCTCTTTAACGGAGATTACATGATGTTTTAACAGGGTATAAAATCACTTCCAAAAGCTAAATAAAAAAAGAACTAACAGTACCTCCATAGGCGCGTTCACACCGCAGTACTTTTCCCACTTAGTTCTGATATAGTTCCGAAATGTCGCGTTCACACCAAAAAGAGCCGGAACTAAAATTAGTTCATCAGAACTGTGAGGGTTTGAGTTTTGTTGTGTCTAGTTGTGGGGTTATTTTTGCTGTTCTGTTCTCCCTTTCATGTTTTCCTCCTTGTGTATTGTCT
>NW_011359125.1:2390939-2413891 GCF_000735185.1 Notothenia coriiceps | reverse complement strand
AGAAGTGAAAGATAACATATTTTCTTAAAAGTCTTAAACTCCAAAATGGGATTGGAATATGACTACCTGCCCAGTTGAGCTTTAGTTGGAAGCAAGGTTTGTGTTCTGCATGACATGAATGCAAATGAACGGATCACAAGTCCTTGATGTTGAAGTAAATGATGATCCTGCTCATAACAAAACGAAAACTATACAAAACACCAGTTAAAAAATCAAACAACGATGCAGTCAAATCCAAGTCCCTCATGTATCAGCCTTATGTTCTCTTCCCTTACTCTGTTTAATAGTAAACGTTTAGGTAAAAATGCATGTAAGGAAGGAGGTAGCTACAACTGGGAACGCTACTTGCTTTGTTTGGCCCATACTCATTTTTCTGCAAAGATACCATTTGTCCACCCTGACCCATCCCACGTACACAGGAGGAGTCATTGATTACAAATGATCCAATGGGGGCTTGGAATAAACTATTAAAATGCTGACCTAACACCTGTGGGGAAACTCTGAAAGCAATTGAAACGGACCCAGATAGGCACGCAGCACTTCGGCTTCTGAGTGCAAACACGACGGTTATTGGAGTACCGCCCGAAGAAGTTTGACAAGACAGGTGTGCGTCACGAGTTGATACAGCGGTTGCCAACCATTCCTGAAGAACTTTCTGTAGCTCGAGGGTTTAATTCCGATGTAATAATCAACATTCTTGTACAGTGAACCAAACAAATATGGACCTGATAGAACTAGACTTCGCCATAGGAAAGAATGTGCGCCAGGAACCTACGCCCTGAACTGTAACCTACCTCATGGCGCTTTGCTCGGTCATAGACCTGGCAAACAATGCGCCCAAGGCTGTTCCCTCCTTAAAGAGATCAGCACATACCGCAAGGCCGTAGACCTATGCCATGGGAAAGGAGACAGTGAGAGGAGAAAATGATGAACTGGGTCGAAGGTTGAATACCTAAGCAAATTATTCCCTAACACATCCCACAATAAAGTTTTCCAAATGCAATATTTGATTACTCTCCTTAAAGGTCCCATGTCATGGCCATTTCTACTGATCATAATTCCATTGTTGAGGTCTACTAGAATACATTTATATTGTGCAATTTTCCAAACTCACATTGGTTTCTCATACAGCATCTCTGTATAGTATGTGTATTCACTCTCTGTCCTAAACGGCTTGTTGGTTAACCCTAACCCATTTAAACAGTCGTGGTAGATACCTTGTTTTTTTTAAACATCATAAATACACAATTAAACATCATAAATACACAAACAACAATGAATACTTACAGGTTGTGTACCCGAATCTCCCGCTGGTCCAAACAAAGTAGGAACAGCATCGTTCTTCAGTGCCCTACGCTGTACATATCCGGCACGTGAAATGCTGGCAGAGGGTGTGGCCTCTGGGTGTTCACACGTCACAGTACCCAGGAAGTAAACAATGGAAAAAGAGAAATCTCCAACGAGGCGTTCTGGGGCAGCATAGACAGGTCTTTTCTGTGTTAGAGTTTTACTCCCTACAGGGTGTACTTTGAGGGTTTTTGACTCTGCAGACCGTTTACATGCATTAAAAACCTTCATAACACACAAGGGGACGGGTAATAACCGGAAAAGCATGACATGGGACCTTTAAGGGGTAAATGGAAATCAGACAATACAGGACACTAATAAATGATGCATCCTATCAATAACATAGCAGGGTTGTATCCATCTGATTCAGGAACTTGATATGATGATATTATATAATCTCTCTCTCTCTCTGTGTGTGCAGCTGGGCGGCTGGGCGGTGTCAGGTCAGAGGAATCGGACCGATTTGAACTCCACCCTGAGCCTTCTCATGAGAGACTACGCCACATTTCCCTTCTTCAACCTGTACGTGGGCAAAGACCCAAATGAAACGCCCCCTGGATCGACCAAGAGATACATCCAGGCTAGTATCCTTTGGAGTAATGTGTCCTCCTGACATAGGGAGCACAGCAAACTAGGATTTTTCTTAAACATGGAGAAGCAGCGTTCAGATATTATGCTCCAAACATCTGGAACAAACTCCCAGAAACCTGCAGCTGCAATTCTTAAATCCAGGCTGAAGACTTTTCTTTTTGTCGCTGCTTTAAACTGAAATATTCTTATGTTACACTGCACGGTACATTTTACTGATGTATTTTATACCTGTGTTATTTCTATATTAGCTTGTTTTATGTTTGTCTTATTATTTTTGCTTTTAAATGACTCTTTTTAAAGCCATTTTATAATGTGTTCTGCACTATTTCTTAATCTCAAACCTTTTTCTCTCTATAGATTGATCAGCCGGACCTGTTGATCCCCATCGAGTGGAACAGCAGGACACTGAAGTCTCAAGCTAACACTCAGGTGGATGTTTAAGCCGGTCCACAATTGATTCGATTTTCAAATATATCTTCATCAATATTCATCCATCCTTCATCATCCTCCCGTCTCTGTTCCTCCAGACGCTGCGCCCCTTCCTGGCGTCCTGTCAGAGGTACCTGGCCCTGCTGGGCGCCCCCCCCGACAGCAGCATGCTCCACGTGGGGACCTTCATCTCTCTGTCCTCTGAGCTGGCTGTGGCTGCTGCTCCTCTGCAGCACCGCCTGGCCTCAGGGCGGCTGTACGAGCGCATCACCCTCCGAGAGCTGCAGGTACAACCACCACCACCCCAGCTTCCACCTGTAGGCTCGGGGGGTTAGTTATTTAATCATCACTCATCGTGCTATGTATATCTGTGGAGTGATGAGGCCGAGCCTAGACGCCAAACTCAACTATATGCTGCTTCTAATAAACATGTTAAAGAAGCACGTGAGTTGTCTGACTGAAATGATTTTCTTTACCCAATCTGCCAACAGACCAAGGCCCCTGCTATAGACTGGCTGTCCTGTCTGCGGGCAGCTTTCCACCCGCTGCCTCTCACCGAGGACGACCATGTGCTTCTGCATAACTCCCTCTACATCCAGCAAATGTCCCGCATCATCAGCAAATGGCTGAAGAAGCATGAGCCGAGCACCAGGTACTGTAAGTGACACAAAACCTCCCACAGTCAAATATGCCCAGACTTGTCCTCCTCTGACCTCTGACTCCATCCGCAGCCCCGTTCAGACCTTCATGGTCCTGAACCTGCTGCACACCCTGATGCCTGCGCTGGACTCCAGGTTTTCAGACACAGAGAATAACTTGTCCGTGGCTCTGGGACACACTGAAGGGGTGAGTAAAGGGAGGCGAGAAATGCTTTAGAAAACCTATTCTGCAAATGTTCAGGTTCATGTATGTAGTGTCTCTTCTGTGATATGTCTCCATGCTTTAATGTTCAAAAAGCTCTTTATTTTTCTCATACTGCCTGTGCTGCAACACCTCTTTTCACCCTCTGTCTGAAACCAGAGCCCAGTCTGCTCTGATTGGTTAGCTGGCTGTCTCTGTTGTGATTGGCTGACTACTTAGAGATGTCCCGCCCCTTGGTCTATCAAGTACAATGTGTTGGAGAGCTAGCCAATAGAAGCGTGAATGTTTCAAAGTGATGTAACAAATTACCGAAGTAAACAAAGGAGTCCAATGGAGGCGTTTCAAGAGGGGGGAGAGAAACTCACTCACCTTTCAGACCATTTACATACACAAACAAACAAAAACTTACACACACAAACCTATATAACAAACTACAGCAAAAGGAAAAGCTTCAAAGGGCCCATAAAAATAAATCTGACACATGTATGAGCTGTTGTGTTGGTCACATCTTGGTTGTCTTCACCAGGTAGCCCCTCGCTGGAAACGCTGTGTGTTGGAGACTGAGAGAGGGTTTCACTCAGTGCTCACACACCTTCTCAGGGAGAGGACAGCACACAGGGAGGTGAGCAGCCATTATGACGTTATCTTGGACATTGATTGAATTAAAAAGGCTGGTGTGCATTTAAAAGTGTTTTTTTTTTTAAACAGGCAGAGGAGATTATTGAAAATATCTTCTCCTCCTTCAAGTCCAAATTACATGAACTCAATTGGACAGATCCGAAGTCTTTCCAGTCCGTCATGAAGAAGGTAACAATGGAAGCGGGAATTCTTGAAACTGAACTTTGTTGGTGTTTCAGATATCACTAACAGCATCTCGTCCTCCAGGTTCAGTCTTTAACTCCAAGACTTTGGACGACAAATGAGACCTCCACTGAGGCTGTGATTGACCAGCTTTTTTCTGAGGTACATTACAGAAGTGGAGTACAACAGCTCCTAATTTCATGTCATTTATTCAAACTTAAGTTACACTTTTTTTTCCAGTGAGTTTAACCCTAGTTTAAGGTATAATGGGTTTATTATGTCACCTCTGATGGTGTTGTATCCATATTATATCTTTGAGCATGTTCCAGCGTCAAAAAATGTACTTAAATATAACATTTTGAGCCATTTTTTGGATAGGTTTTTCAGATCTTGGGTCATTCTTAACAATATATTGCATTTGTATCAGGAATGTTAGTCATTGGACATCTGGATCTTAAGTTTAAGAAGAAACAAGCTAAGCAAACATTATCTGTAACTATTTTAACTGGTTTTAATCACAGTCTGTTAGAGAAACAAGCCCCCCTAGGACGTCTATTGGCAAAGGTTGTAAAGACAACAACTCCCATAATGCCTTGCTACTCCACGATGCAGCAAATGTCCTATTGTGCAGTTGAACTCACCTTAACTCCCTTAGGCCCCGGCCCCACGAGGACGCATACGGCTAAACGCATAGGATTAATGCAAACGCAATCGCAAAAAAGCTTCCGTCCAGACGCAATATTCACCGGATAGTGTTTGTCCCATCCTGTCCACAAGAGACAGCTCCGTTTAGCTCCAACCGCTGGAGAAGCTGCAGTACATATGCAGGAGCCTGTACGTGGCGCTGTAACTTCCTCCACAAAAGCAGCGAAGAAGCATGGTTGTCATGGTTGCCTTTCTGTTTATTCTCCGCGGTGGGGGCCGAGGGAACCGGGCAGAGTTTTTCGCCAGTCAACGTGTATTAAAGTTTTAATCTTCCGGACAAAATTATAAAAGTGCCAGTCAAAGGTCTTCTTTGCTATTTATTGAGCTTTAAAACAAATGAATAACGACTCTATATAATATAATAATAAAATACACGGAGCCTCACTTTTTCCTCCCTCTCTTCGGACAGCGTCAGTGTCTGTCTCATGCAGCAGCTGATCCAGTAATGAGTGACCCGACAGTAAACATAAACATATTTATAACTAGTTTAGGTAGTTTGAGAGGTAATTAAAATAGCTAAGGGTGATGATCTGACTTGAAGTGTGTGTTTTGTTCACCGCTGCATCACAGCGGGAGGAGCTGCAGGTGAGCAGAGCTGCGTGTCTCCGTCCTGTCAGATTAGACTTCACTCGCGTTTATGTCCATATCGAGAGAAAGATAAATAATCTGAATTCAGTGTGCAGTTTACTTTGACGCGGGGGTGAGCAGCAGAGGTGGGGCTATTGCGTCATCATTATCAGAAAATGATCGCACACACGGAGCCGTTGGACCGCCCAGAGCGTTGCGTATGCCGTTCTATCCACTTTGGGATACTGTCATATTCCGTCGTCCTCGTGTGGCCGAATGGTCTATATGACACTAAACAGTAACACAAACGACCGTTTTCGTCCTCGTGGGGCCGGGGCCTTAGACAACAGTGTGTCTAATGTTATTTGTACTGTACATAATTGTAATCCCTTTATTGGAGAAAAACAAATAACAGTCAGTATGTATCTATAGGTGACCGTAGACACACACGGCTTCTTCTCCAACTACGTCCAGCTCCTGTCGATGTGGCAAAGGAGACGAAGTCAACTCCTGGCAGAGCAGGTGGAGGCGGCTGATATGTGAGGGTTGCATCTATTAAATTCAATTTGACAGTAGATATGAATGTTTGGAGCTAGTATTTGAACTTTCCTTTTTTCTTTTAGTCTGTCTGTCACACCAATCCTCCTCGGTGAAGAGCTCCTCTTCCCCATGGGAATGTTTGTCCCTCCTCTCTTCCATCCTAGCTATCCCAGGTAAGGTGTACACTGGTTTTAAAAGAACCATGAAAGTGTTTTCATATAAGAAATGTATTGAACATGATTGTTTTCATTCTTAAAAGGGCAATGAATTATGGTGTAATGGGTTTCCTCTTGGCCAAAGATATCCTCCACCTGATTCTGCCTGACAGTAAGAGAATCTCATGTTTGTGTTATATCATTTTCAGGTTCATATTAGTATCTAGTGTCTCAGACATGTCTCCATGCTTTAATGTTCAAAAAGCTCTTTATTTTCTACCTCTGTTCACCCTCTGTCTGAAACCAGAGCCCAGTCTGCTGTGATCGGATAGCTGGCCAGCTCTGTTGTGATTGGTCAACTGCATAGAGATGTCCCGCCCCTTAGTTTATCACGTACAATGTGTTGGAGAGCTAGCCAATAGAATAGCAAGTGCTTCATCATAGTGAAGTCACTGTGAGAGAAACAGGGATTTTAGCCTTTGCAGACCATTTACATGCAAACATTCAAAACCTATAAAACACTACAGGATCAGGGAAAGCACAAAAAGCCTAGAAGGGCCTCTTTAATAATAAGTTTTTTTTCAGATATAACAGCTGTCGTCTTTCCACTCCACAGATCGATCAATGCATGGATCATATAAATCTCTCTGTTGTGTTGTAGTTTCCTCTCAGAGTGACACGGTGATGGCGGTGGGGGAGTGTGTGTGGGGTCACTACCTCACTGTGACAGAAGGTGCAGCGTTCTCTCTGTCAGCAGCGCAGCAGCAGGAGCTGTGGCTGCAGTACTCTGCTCTGAAGATCACTCTGCAGGTGAGCTGTGTGTGTGTGTGTACTTGTGGGGACCTAAATCTGTTTACACAGTCACGTGCGGGGACTCGCCTCCCTTATGGGGACAAAATGGAGGTCCCAATGAGGGGAATCATTCATTTTAGGATGAAGACTTGGTTAGGTTTAGGGTTAGGGTTATATGTGTTGGTTAGGGTTAAGGTTAGGATAAATCTCCAGGAAATGCATGTAAATCAATGTAATGTCCCCTGAAGTGATGTATACATGGTGTGTGTGTGTGTGTGTGTGTGTGTGTGTGTGTGTGTGTGTGTGTGTGTGTGTGTGTGTGTGTGTGTGTGTGTGTGTGTGTGTGTGTGTGTNAAAAAATCTCAGTACACAGTCGCCGTGATAAGTATGTTTAACTAATTGTGTTAATATGCCTAGATTGCCTAATCTCAAAGTCATGTATTATATTATTGAGTCAACTCAATAATATAATACATGACTTTGAGATTAGGCAATCTAGGCATATTAACACAATTAGTTAAACATACTTATCACGGCGACTGTGTACTGAGATTTTTTTTTTGCTAAGCAGCCGCTTATGTCGCTTAATGGGTCGGGCCGGCTCTGCTGACAGGCAGGTAGGCCATCCAGTTATTTTAGCCGGGCCGGCTAAAAGGATTGGTCGTGCTTTTTACAGTACTACGGCGTCCACAGATTTTATGTATTTATTGTCAAAGCATTTAATATATTTATTGCTATCGGGATGTTAAGAGCATTCCATGGAATATAACAAAAAGTGTTTCTGAACTTAATTACATAACCCAACTTGAATTGAATATCAGTTGTCCCAACGCCACTGTCTTTACTTCCATTTGAATCTTACCTTACCTGCTCCAAACTGACTTCCTGTGCAAAGTGTCCCAATACCTGCCATGCCCAGATGAAAATATGAACATAATTAAGGATTCTAAATATATAAAAAGCATTTTCTTAACGAAAAGTAACATAAACAACAAGTTATGTATACTGTATATAACCATAACCTTAGACAACAAACACCCACACTTTATAATCTGTATCACAATTAAAATGTATTTGCTGGATTCCTCCCCCATACATATTAGCATCTGAATTTATTTAGTTGATTAGCTATAGTGTATATGCATTAGGCACATGTCAAAGTGTCAGCAGGGGAGGTAATGATCAAGGGGGTTATCACTAATAGTCATCATTGTATTTAAAGAGACATGCTAAATAATCACAAAGTAAAAGATTAAAGACTAAAAATGTTTAAAGGGCGAAGGCCACAGACATAGAGCTGCTGACTAATATCAAAGTACATTTAGATTAAAATGTAGGCCTTGTGTATATACACTTTTGAGTGGATACTCAAGACAGAAAATTATGGTTTGTAGTGTTTGCATTTAGACACTTCCACATCATTCCTCCAACATATATGCCTGTGTATCTCCTTAAAGGTAGGGTACGTAAGAATGGAGAAACCAGCTCGAGTGCGCTAGAATTTGAAAATACACAACCGGAAAAAATCTGAAACTTCCTTCAGACTTCCTTACAGAGCCCCTCCTCCAACACACACGAACGTGCACATGACCAATGAGGGCACGAGATAAAGATGACATTTCTTTCTTTATTTATTGTCAAAGCATTTCATTTATTCATTGCTATCGGGATGTTAAGAGCATTCCATGGAATATAAAAAAAAGGGTTTCTGAAGTGAATTACCAACTCCACCTTTAATCTGCATAAGTGACATTTATACTTTAACACATCATCACTAATCATAGAAGCTGTGTGGGCTTTTATGGGATTTATATTCTTTTCTTTGCCTTGGGATATGATGCTCTTAATAGGCTCATGGCCACCAGTAAATCACATGACAGGGATTAACACAATAATTCTTTAAACTGCTTTGCTTTATGGCATGAAAAGGTAGCCTAGATAAAAAAGAGCCTTTATATATAATAATGAAAACAAACTATATTAATTGACATATAGATATTAGGAGCATCTTCGCACCATATTGTGTTAAATGGGAATGTTGTTGTAAAATGTAGTTATATTTGACAGAAAGCTACAGGCAAACTTAGTTTAAAGTGTTAAATATCTGAATTGAGATGAATATGAGTCCACATTACACATCTATGTGGAAAGCATTGGAAATGTTGATAATCGTGAAATAACTGAAAATGTTTCTGCAACTTTAAAAGGATTATCTATAGTTTACCTCGAACTTCACTCAACGTGGCGATCTGGCCCTGAGGACAGATTTTGTTGGCAGTGAGAAAAAGCCATCTGCTGCTGTTTAACCCTGCCATTAAAACACAGCACACAAGAGAGAGAAAGTGGAGTGTGAACGTGGAAGTAAGTTTGTGTATGTGGGGGAGATAGATAGGCAGCCTCACGAAAAAAACATAATGTGCCAGCCATTGCAGGTCATTTGATTATACCTTTTACTAAAACACATAATAGGTAACATTACAGTTTCTAATGGAAAAGTTTCACCAATTTCCAAAGTTTTACAGTTTTAGTTAAACTTTAAACATGCTAGAAAAACAGCATCCCGCTTTATCCATATTTCCCCCACCTGGTATTTAAAGTCCTTGAAACAGCAGCTCTTCCAGTTAATGATTGGCCAATGCGGGGAAAGTGTGCACTTACACTGTTGACTCTTATCGCTGCTGACCACAAAGCCACTGGAGCAGCATCTCAGAGGCTGACATTAATGGAAAGCACAGAGCTTCATTTAAAGAGACAGGTCAATTTATTTTTTGTCGGCTGTGGAAGAGATAGCACACGGAGACAATGTTCACAATAATGGGTCTTTAAGTGAGAGCAGATTTTGGAGTTTGCTACTGTGTGATTGCAGTGTATATTTATTGGTTAACAGGGCAGAACAAGAAATGGAAATTAGGAATAATTAATTGAATAAAGATTATTAGAATATTTGCTTTCTCTTTATATCATATCACTACATTTTTAAACGTAGACTTCGTGTGGAAATTAGATCTACGTCCATGTTTCAATGGGTTCAGCCAACAGAACCCTTTGATTCACTTATCTGGTTTTCTTAAGTCTCTCGTTGCCTTCCTAGAGACACTATCCTCTGTACAGGCACTTCAGGAGCCAGGCCTGAGTCCCACCAGCTGTACTCTGGGGACAGCACACATGTGGGTCTGTGGTCGATCAGGTATCTGTTCAGGTAGCTCTCCTCAAGGCCCTTGGCCGTTACCCCGTTAGCGTGATCCTGCAGAATGAGCAAAGAACAGGCCCGGGCCAGTTTGTGTATCTCAGAAACCAAACCTCCATACAACTCAGAGGTGTAGTAGTAGTCTCCTTCATCGTCGTCCACGCAAGCAGACGACACCTCTTCAGTTTCGTATGGAAACGCATTTCGTGGCATCCCATAGAGCTCTGGGTGTAAAGTAGCCACCAGGTCTCCGAGGATTTCCTCTCCCACAGGGGCCACAAACTCCTGATCGATGTCAGCACAGAAGATGTAATCAACCTCTCTGCCGATAGGGTTCCTGATGGCTTCAACCAAAAGGGCCATGCGACGACGGGACAACCTGTCCCATCCAGGCAGCTCTGCGATAGGAACCACCTTCAGCTCTCGGTTAGGTCCCAACCGGATGGGGGGGTCCAGAGAGTTGGGATTGTCCGTGAGAATGTAGTAGGTGACCATCTGACCGGGGAGGAAGTGGGTCTCAGCCGAAGAGAGGAAACGAAGCACGAACCGAGCGTAAGTTCCCACCACGAGGGCAAGAAGACCTGTACGGATTCCCTGATGTGCAAATTTAGCCCTGCGCTTAGCTGACTTTCGATTGTCTCCCCACACTATAGGATCACCCCATGGTGTCTCCAGAGGAGTTTGTGGCTCTGCTGCCTTGATGACATTCATATCTGTCATTACTTTTCCCCTGTCCATTCCCAATGCATGAAATATAGGATGAGGTGACTTCACACCGACACCGGCTTTACGTCCATAGAGGAGGTCTGAGGGGGAAAACATGGCAAAATGGTAGTCACGGACACTTTATGAGAAGTACATATTAAGATTCGTAAAGCTTGGAGGTCACAACTGACCTTATTAAACTTATTTAGCAATTCACATTTTATTGACATTTAGTTTGTTTGTTTGTTTGTAGCCTTTATTTAACCAGGTGAAAATCTCATTGAGATCAACGATCTCTTTTTCAAGGGAGACCTGCAGCACATGGGTTACACATAAAAACAACAGAAAACAAAAAGGACATCAATACAACATAATTACAGGGGTATACATTAGCAACCTATTCACAATGACAGATATCTAATAACATTTCATCTATCCGAGCTTTAAAATTATGCAAGGGAAACAAAATGCTCAGTTTAAAAAAAAATTGCAGTGTTCCAAGCTAGTGGATAGTGACTTTTTTACAATTTACCTTTCACTATATGGCTGTGTCTGGAAATTGTTATATATGCCTATACCGTAGTGTTTATACATTCTCTTAAGAAAATCATGGTTTATACTCACATATGATAAGAGACAGGAGAAAACAGTACAGGACCAGTTGTATCCTGCTCATTCTAACTGACCCTGTTTGAAAGACAAAAACACACATGGACATTCAATTACAGGAAACTACAATGCTCTTCTAGTAAGCACATTTCACCTACAAATATTCCCTTGAATTCTGTAAGAGACTCTGAGAGACTGAAAGAAGCTCATAGGAATTAAAAGAATGTGTTGAAAACGCAAATATCCCATCATGTGCTATATAATACTTCTACGGTAAACTGTATGTAATTTCTAAGGCTGTACAAGATATAACTTGCTTGATCTTTATCTGTTTTGCTGAGCCAACATAAATATACACAGGGTAGAACAAAAGTTACACGTTGCATGGGCTTAAACTTACGTCGAAGCACATGTGTGTCTATTTTTATATTTTCCCCATGCAGTCCCTTCATGTGCATGCTCTTTCATCTGCCAATAGATTTTGGACAAATACACAAAAGTTATTTTATAAAAAAAATACTTATGTTGCTTTCCTGGACATATTTTCAGGATCAAATTACAAAAGGGAAAACACATAGCTCCAGCTTTAAACGGTCTTTGCACTTCAATCTGTCAGGGTTCAATCCAAATCTGCTAGTCTTTAAAGCAAGTTAATTTTAACTGAGCGTGTACTAGTACAGCTGTCACAAATCAATAACGAATTAGGGTAAAACATCCTGACATGAGCAGACGAGGTGGAGCTGTGGCTGAGGTTGTACTGACCTGCAGGCGTCTTGCAGAATGGGAGCAGCGCCATATTGTGACCTGCTGGTGGATAAACACACACACTTTTGTCTGAGGCCACTATTTTTGACAAAAAAAATCTGTGCTTTTTTTCTCTCTCTGTCTCTCTTCTGCTCACTCTGCCTCTTCCTTGAAATGTGCAGTTTTTCCACCGATGGTTATTTTCTTACCTTGCTCCCTCTTTCTAACTCTTCACGTTGTTGTTTTAATAATATTTTCCACTCCCTTTTGTTCGCATATCTTCTTTATCGCCCCCCTCCTCACTTTCTTCCTCAGACTTTTGCAGTATTTTCTTTTGAAGAAGAACCAAAGCTACCAGATGTGTGGGGAATCTGGGCTAATGGGAGGGGCTAAGGAGTGGAGGATAAAACGTGGTAGAAATAAATATACGGTCAAGGGGAAAGAGGATTTTCACATTCTTTCCTCCGACTCATGTTTAAAGTATGACAATGAACCTTAGACAATGGGTGGTAACGGTGGTAACTAAAAAAACTCTTGGGGGAACTTCAGTAAATGCTCGGCTAAAATCCATTCTCCTGAAAAACCATCATACTTTACACATCTCAAGGGTTTATTCATGCTGTAAAGATAAGAGTCAGTATCAAGTAGCGACCAGGCAGCAGTTCACGTCAGCAGGGTGTTGTATTATTTCTGTCCACAAGGTGGAGGCACTCAATAGGAAATGCAAAGTTGAAACATTAAGAGACAACATACTTAGAGATAATATCTATTATAAAGCAACATATTTGTATTAGACATTATAATTAAAAGGATATTAAAAGACAATAAACAAATGTTTCATTTTTCCTGAACTCATGTGACTGTTTGAGTGACGGTGCTGTGTTTATTGTTTAACAGATCTTGTGTCTCAATAATGTTGAGCCAGTTGACAAAATATTAAATTCTACCGTTTTTCAAGCTTAGGGATATATATCCCCAGAGTGCTGTGTTACCTAGGCGCCCAACCTAAAGGTACTGCAACTACTATAGCTTAAGGCAAGAAAACATGGTTACGATGAGGAAAACATCATGGTTTGCAATGAAACAGGTAGCCTATATTGATCAATCAATCAATCAATCAATCAATCAATCAATCAATCAATGTTTATTTATATAGCCCGTTTCACTGTTTGTACAGAATATCAATATGACATTACGAGCACATATCTCAGGGGGCCTGTGTTGGTGGTCTAGTCTATGAGACTGCAGATAGACCCTTCTCGAACGGATGGTACGGATGGGAATGTGGGTATTTGGTCATATACCAAAGTCGGGCAACATATGGACCTGGTGTTGGTGCTAGAGGAAAAGTTGAAGCTTAAAAACAGACAGAAACTGAAAGTCTGCTGTTTCTTGACAATGTATTCCCAGTATACTGCACTATGTATTGTTTATTGAGTTGGCTCTGTAGTCCAACAGAACATAACATTTATGTGTAATTGAAATGTTCACAAAGTCGTAGGCCATGTTCTCATTTATCTGCCACAGGTTATTACTTTACTCACAGCTGCTATCAACTCCAACAATGAATGTGTGTCTGCTGACAGAGACTCACACAGACTCAAGAGATCACTTTGCAGTTTATTACGATAAATCTCATTATTTTTTATGTATATCCATACAGCAATTGCAACATATATTGCTTTATGTAAACAACATTGGACTGAAGCACCAGTCAAAACATAAAGAAAACAGCATGGGGGAAACACTAAACAATGGACGCGGGTGAAGCGTTGTCCCAAACATCGTTTTCCCTGTCACCTTGTTTGAAGAGAAGCGGGGCAGGCAGTTCCAGATTGGAGGATAGAGACTCTGCATAGAGAGGATTCATAACTATTCATGTCATAAACACAAAGACGAGCATCTGTAAATTGATCTACACCACGGGGAGATGAGAATGCACATTTATTACAGCATATATTAAGGCGTTCAAGATGAGTGTGCTTGAGAGTTGTAGGTGCAGAGCCCCTATTCTACAGAGTGTCTGGTCCGTTTCTGAAGAGTGTTAGGTCCATTAATGTCAAATATATAATAAATAAATATCACCAGAAAAGTAATATTAATAAAATTATCTCCCCATGATTTAAGGAAGTGTTAATAGTTGGCATATTGCAGACGATTATCAAACAACATGCCATTTGCACATTCACTGAAATACACACAGAAGCTTTTTGACAGCAAACATTTTGGCAGTGTTTGTTTGTAGTTGTGATTACTACAGTGACTTGTGTAGTTGTTGAGTGAACAACGTCACAAGAAAATAAACTATTCAAGGGTTTGATACTGTATATTATATATTATTTCCATAAACTATGAGGATCCTTAGAAAAATATTTCATTTAATGCAGCATTGTACTTATACAAAATAAATTAACGGCACAAGAAGAAGATTCATCTGTTTCTCATTTTGAATGTATCGCTACTCCAACTTTCATTTGTCGAATTATCCCCAAAGTTGGTTTTCTCTTTTTAATAGTGTTTTGGTACAAGTTTATTGTCTCATCTGCCTACTTTCATAATATATAATCGTTCACACTATTTGTATGTATTCTTTTATCATGTTACACTTAGTAGAGTCTAGATTATGTTTTGGTTGTTGACACCCTGAGAATACATCTTTGCCAAATCATTTTAACATTTTGAGATTTCAAATCAATTTTTTTAAATTTTGAATGTATGTTAACTCTAATTTCATGACTTTGTGTCAGTTGTTAAAGGATGAATTTGTTCCCATAAAGTGATTAAAATGAGTACGTTTCACATAATAGTGTGAAAAAACACAAACATAAACCTATGTAGGACATAGAAGTATGAAAAGAAACAAAGGGTATCAGAAACGGAAAATTGAGATGTCAATTGTTTTCAAAACCAAATTACAATCATTGTCTTTGTATAATATATAGATACTAATACAAAACTTATATTCTAAAACTGGCATGCTTGAGCAGGCATTGAAGAGGAGAAAGACGAGGCCTACCCCTCCTTTCTTATGATTGAAATACTTTCACAACATGGAGATACAGTTTGTAGCAGAGAGGCCTGAAACAAGTCTGTTTTTAATTAACTGTGGACTTAACATTTTGCATGAACGAATAAATTAATGAATGTTGATTGGCAAATGAAAAGTAAAAAGATCAGATATGCAGCATTTTGGGGGAAAACTGAACTAAGTGGAAGAGTTTTATTTTCTGTGTTTCTTCTCTTCATCGCCTCCGCCATTGCCCGATCTCATCTTTCTGCTTCCTTCTCCCCCTCCTCCTGTCCCTTTGCTCCTCTCTGATCGGATATCTTTTTTCCCCTCTTCCTTCTTCCCCTCCTCCCTTCTCCTTCACTTGCGATTATTATCTATCATCTCAAACAGGGCCTGCAGCAGTCGGTCGTCTCTGTGCCTGTACGGCTTGTTGCTGTAGAAGCCATCAGAGTAGTCGCTGTAGACACTGTCCTCGGGGCCTCGGTACTTGTTGATCAGGTCCAGAGCCTGGTACAGCGTCTGAGGGGGGAGCCGTGTTGCGGGAGGAGAGAGGCTCCGGCTCGGCTCCTTCTTCTTCCAGGCGGGTGCTGACTGGGGCTGCTGCAGGGCCGGGGTCTGCCTGTTGAAGGCCGTCTGAAGGAGGCGCAGTAGGGCCAGGGAGGGGGAGTAAGGTGGGTTTGAGGGATTTCTGGGCTCCTTTTCAGTTTCAGCTTGTGCAGTCTCTGGAGTCTTTGGAGGTGGAGGTACCTTTGTGGGATCCTCCTGTGTCACCGGACAGACAGAGAGGAGGCAGGTTATTGATGTGGGACGCAAATTGTTAGATAACAAAAGATCCACTGTGTGAGCATCTAAAGATAGACGCTATCATTCTGTTCTATTCTGTTTATTTTGTTATCACATTACAGTTTGGTAATGTATTAAAAAATGCAGTCCCAAAGGCCCTGGACAGTGAGATATTTTAAAGTGAGTGGGCTTTGCACAATACATCTAAAATTATCCGACAAAAATGACTGTGCAAACATTCTGTTGATGCACAGTACTGCAATTTCTTTCTCCAAATATGGTTGTAAACAGTCTCAAATGTGAACTGAAATTTGACACTTGGTCATGTTTTCATTTCAAATGACAATCAATGGCTAGAAACATTACATAGAATCTCGCAATGCACACTATAGTAACAACACATTGTGTTTGTTTCAGTTTTCCGTCCTATTGCTATGTCCTTGAATATGATTTAAAAAGGACAATATTGAGATTTGAATGACCATTTTTTTGCATGTGTGGGAGGGGCATTGGGTACCTTAAATGTTACGTTACCGATCAAACCAAAACAAGGTTAATGTCATGTCTTTGCAATATAAAACAATTATCCGCCTACATAGAGACCCTTCCTTATGAATAATGTCTGTCAATTGTACTTGATATTCTTGTTATATGCTACTGTGGAGGCTTTGTTGCGCCTGTAAACACACCCAACAGTGATGTCTGAGAGTACTACACACCATGTAGTACACTTGACATGACTCCAGCGAGTGGTTAAACCTCTTTGGGTTAGCATAAATTACATTTTCGGGCATTCAAATGTATCCAGACCCTTTGATTGAAACTGAGAAACCTTAGCAACTGATACACTGTCATTAACCTTTGTGCACATTCACATATTTCTACAGCTATTGCAACCACTTGGTGAACCTAGCCTTTCCTCAAGCGCCATCAACAGGTACATATTTCAATGTGTTGCATACTGTGGTTTATGAACTAACTAATGCCCCTGTGCTTTTTGTATCATGCTCATTAACCCTTAGCCGTGTTGCGTTGCATACCTCCAACATGTCGACCATATGTTCCACACCACGGCGGTCGTTCTGCACGGCGTTGTAGGGAACATACACTCTAGCTTTCTTCATGTGCTCTGGCTTCTCCGACGTCCCATGAAGAATTAGCTTCCAGCTCATTATCCGACCCTCGTTCTGCATACGACCCGACTGTGAGGGGGAAACAATGTGGGTCAGATCTCAGGAAGCTACACAAACCAGCCAAATATGCTCTTTCATTAAAAAAAAGTGTGTATAACTTACTGTATCTGTGATCTTCAGGGTCCATGTACCAGCAGGGTCTTCTCCCCATGTGTGCACAGACATGAAGTCCCAGTTTCTGAAGCCATTAGCGGAGGTGTCCCTCTCTCGCTCAGCCAGCAGCACTGTACTGGTTCCTGAGAGGAAACACAGTGGGTTAGATCAAATTACAACTTTGTTATTTTACTCAAGTGTGTGTGTGTGTGTGTATGTGTGTGTGAGTCCCTTACCGGCTGGGGAGGTGAGTGTTATGTGTAGGTCCCCTCTCCTGGTGTATTCGATGCTGGCCTCCACCTGCACGTGCTCCAGGGATTGGACTGCGTTCTCCTGCCCGGCACAGGCTTTGGTTGGCACCTCTATTGTGATCTCCCCCGCTGCTTTTATCTCCCTGAGGGATGCATTCAAATAGCAGGGAGTGAGACACACAAACAGCAGCAACACCTGACGTGTTCTCATGGCTTTTCAGCAACAGCAACAGGGTGGGAAAAACACCTATACAGTACTGCACAAATGTCCTATTTTTGCAATGACAGTCCCACATTTAGGAAATATTTAGCACATCACAGGCGTGTTTAATAAGCAAAGACCGATTTTGGTCATTCATTTGCAAAAAAACGTTAATCCCAAACTCTCCCAGACATGAATGACAGGATTTCCGTATCAATTTGGCCTAAAGCTGGAGGGGGTTGTAGTCCACTAAGCACTGGCGGAAGCGAGTCAAATCCTCGGGATTAGACAGGGATGTAGTAAGGTAATGGGGAAACTGGGTGTCGGTGGTATGGAGCATCATAATCCAAAAAAAATTGCAAGATGGACACTTGAAGGAAAATAACCGTAACTGTTGTCTGCTGGTGAAATTCAAAGGATGTTTCGAGGACAAAGAATGGCTGCTAAGCGTTAGTCCTGAACGCTCTTGGGCCTGTAATCCATGAAGGAATGCCAACAGAACATCTGTTGATACAACAGGAGGGGGGATTATTTCCCCTGACTTTCTGTCCTTGGGTGGCAGCTTTTGGATTAAGATATTTTATCCTATTGTTAAACAATTAGCATTATGAGTATTCAGAGTTGACGATTGACATCAAATGTAAATGTTCTCAACAGTGATCATGAGGCATGATGATTGCATTGGGTCACAAACATAACCCTGAATGTGCATCTGATGTTAAACCCATATGTACAAGATTAACCAATCGTGGCAATTACTCCTGGGCCATTGGCAAAGCAAAACAAATCTAAATAGATGAGAGCAGCTGACACATACCTGGGCTGGAAAGAGTCATCCCTGACGATGCATTGCTTCTTTTCAGGCGCATGCTTCCACACCGCCGGGTCAGCGAGGTCCACCAGGGCTTTGGCGTTGAGAAGGCCGAAGCCGAAGCGGCTGTTGACCATCAGCCCCGCTCCGTTCCTCTTCCATCCCGGGTTATTGGCTAGAGGATCGAACTCTGAGGTCCAGACCACAATGTGCTGCAGGTCTCTCCATGTAAGTTCTGGACTGAAGGAGGGAAGATAGACATGGAGGGAGACCAGTGAGTATTTACTGATATTTATATAGAGTGTAAGATTGCATTTTATTTGCAGTGGTGCATACTTTTGTTCCAGTGCCAGGGCAAATATTCCAGCAGCCAGCGGGGCAGAGGCCGACGTTCCTGTGTGAGTCTGAGTGCACTCATTGTGCAGATCAGCACTAATCTGAAAGCAAACATACAACATTAAAAATAAATTAATGCATTAAATGAATTGTTTGAAGTGGGCTTGTTTGAGGTACTTATCCACAGTCACTGTATTATATATAGTACAGTACATGGCAGTTGGCACGCCCTAGTCTGTAAAATAGATTAGAGCACCGGCACAGAAGCAAAGCAATGCACAGCTGTGGGCATCTTTTAGCCATCTACAAAATATCAAAGCCGTTTAAGTGAATGCTATATTTAGATTTTTTTTCAGCATTATCTTGCAGTCAGACAGCCTTTTTCCACATCAGAAGGAATCCATCATCTTGCTTTCTCGATAGCCAACATACTTCATTTCATTTGTTTTATTTCATTACAATAGGAAATTGCTGATGTCTTTAGATTGTTTTGTGTTATTGTGTGACTTCACTAAAGTCATAATATAACAGGACAAAATGAACTAATCGAGACAGCAGTACACAACAAACTCCCATGTTCCCGAGAAAGAATTACATTTTTTTTAAATTAATCCTTAAATCTAACATTCATTTCTTCATGAGGGCCTTTTTGAGGTGGATACAAAACAAGTGTTAAATGCCCCCTGCAACAGCAACACATGGCTTTGCTTCTGTGTCATGACTTCTGCCTGTTTCTCCAAACTGGACCATCATCTACTGCCTGCATTTTGATCAAAACATACAAACTGTCTAATGTGACCAAACATTGCTTGACATAAAATGTAAACATCATAAATTGACATAACAGCCGCATTTCTTACAATCCTCTGGTCGGTGTAGTCTCCACTGCTGTAGGCTGTAGCCAGGGTGGAGGAGCACTTCTCTGCGTACCAGGGGGACAGACCCTGCTGGGAGGCACTGCTGATTGAGATGGTGTAGATGCTGTCTGTGTAACCATCACAGTCACAGTTATCGCCCTGGCGCCCACCATTACCTGAAGCCCAAACAAAGATAGAGCCTTTCCCACCACGGCCCTGCAGGAGACGAAGAGAGAGAGAGATGAAGTCGACAAGAAACACTACACTTACTGCATATATTAAATTCTACTACAGCATTAAAAATAAGGTAAATCTTTACGGATTAAATTGTCCTTATTGATTCTGTTCAATCTGATTCACGTCACTGCAGCAGATAACAGCTCCCATTAGGAGCCTCAGTCTGAGATCCCACCAGCCGAGTGTGAATATAATCATTTACCTTCTGGATACCGTATTCAAATGCCTTCTGAGCCAGGCGGCCTGGGCCCTCCACGGTCTTGCCATCATCGTTTGGTCCCCAGCTGGCACTGTAGATGTCCACATGGTTTGGATTGAACCCAATAGAGCTGGCCTCGATGGCATCTGTCACGATCCCATCCAGCATACGGATCCCTGAGCAGAGAAGCAGGAATGTCAGTGACCAGTTATCCTTTTGGTCACTACTGTAATTACATACTGGGATTGAAACTCATGGACATATCCTCAATTTATGGCGACATTTTAAGGAGGTGGCATATTTACTCAATATCATGAGAAGGAGACAACACGCTTAATTTGAATGTTATAATAATAAGGGTTTTGTTTTAGGGTAGCAAGATTTGTGATTCATAATTTAAGATGCACTAAGGACCAGCTTGCTACCCTTCATGGTTGCAGCCCTAAGTATTGTATGGTTAGCTAGGAGCCAATCAATTTTAGAAAGTGACTCTCTGCCACACACAGAAATTGACATGAATGACAATTAATGAGCTGTATATATACAAATACATATTTACAACAAAAATAAACTCTTACCTCCAACCTTGGAGTTGTATGCCACTCCAACACCACATTTATTGTTGTCTGCCTGCATAGCAATCTCACCAGCGCACCTGGTTCCATGTCTGCGGAAAAAAAACATATTAATTAAAGCATTCACTTACGTTTCCATCACTAATCCTGCACCAATTCCCTCAATCCTTTAAGTAAAGCATGGTGAGTTTGTAGAAAACAGTATACACACTTTATCATGTGCTCCGCTTTTCAATCATTTCAATGTTTTCCCAGAGGTTATTTTGAACAGTTTGACCTACCCTTACTATTCTATAGAATGCTAAACTCATCACAAAAGGCCACTTTAACTCCGGATGGCGTGTGTGTGTGTGTGTGTGTGTGTGTGTGTGTGTGTGTGTGTGTGTGTGTGTGTGTGTGTGTGTGTCAGCAGGCAGAGGGTAGAGGGTGAGTCATTCACTTCAGGTATGGTGAGATAATTATAAGAGCAGAAAAGGAAAGCTCCCAGTCCTTAACTTCTGCCATATTCTATTAATTTGTGTCCTTTTAGTGTTTGTTTTTTTACAATTTCATGGAAATAACCAAGCCTCAATATGACCAGGTAATGTTCCAGTATCATATATCAACTGTTAACTCACTTGTTTTCATTGGTGGAGTCGTATCTGGGGAAAGGGTCGGGGTCGTTGTCGTTGAAGTCATAGCTAGCTGCTGCGTCCTTTAAAAACAACACACGGAAAACCATCAGGGATGACGTCAGTGTACGTCAGTGAGAAAGGCTTCAAGCGCACATCTGTCAGGGCCAATCTGCTGTCATGGAAACCATTATGATAGGTGACAAGGGGAGAGATGGATGTTTCCATAATGAAACCCTCACAGCAAGGGGCACTTAACTACAACAATCTTTCAAACCATTCAAATTGCTTATAAATGCAGTTTTTGCCTCAGGCTCGTGTCCTACTTCAACAAACCGCGGGAGTATTAATAATATTTGGTGTGACAAGTCATATCTCTTTTGTCATTCCCATCATTTCCTTGCACTATAAAATGTGATTAAATGTGCCAATTAGGTTTTAATCAAAGAGGAAATCAGAATGATTGCATCCGTAAGTTTCTGGTTCACAGTCAAACTCAGTATCCAATTTCAATGAGATGGCTGTGACTGTCAGAATTACTGCTATTAAGTTATGCAAATGAACGCCTTTGATTTTAAGGACGAGCGTCGCGGTTGATTGAGCTTCTTTGATTAATCAGCTTTAACTTAATTACAGTGGGAGTTGTTTCCATCAGCCTTGTTGTCACACATTATTCCCCCCTCCTTAAATCCCTTTTTTTCCCTCTTCCGTTCATTTGCACAGGCGAGGCAGCAGCTTTTAACAGCACCAGCGATGTTTGAAACTAAACCACAGATGGGGCTTTTTAAGGCTTTTAGCGTTCAGGAGAAACAATCCCGAAGTCCAACCTCAAGTCATTCTCACTTTCATTGGCTTGTAATTATGTACATATGCCACTTTCATACTCCCTAAAAAGGATTCATTCATAGCTAAATGTGCATCAACAAATGCAAAATGCATCCAGGAATTAAAAGGCATAAACCCACTTTGAAGGAGGACATTATCACACAGAAGATCTATTACATGTATTTATGAATCGCCTTGTAAGGTGTCACCAGCAGCGTTGCTATGGTAACGGCAGACCCAGACGACGGAGGCTGTCTCCATGGAAACAGTGTCTTACGTAGTTGGAGTAGATGTCTGTGTGGTTCCACTCCAGGCCGTCATCCAGCACGGTGATGACCACTCCTTTCCCCGTGATGCCTTTCTGCCACACGGGGATCACATGCAGGTCGAGTTTCGGCAGCGAGGAGGAAGTGCGTGTGTCTTGCTGGAAGATAAAACATTTGGAAAGATGAATTCTCTGTAATTCAATCTAAAGTGTATACAGATTACCTCAGAGTGCTTCATCTAAAAAGGCACTTTAAATATTCTTATATCCGTTTGAAAGGTCAGCGGCAGTCCTCCAGTTACCTCAGTCCCTCCACTGACCTTTACCCAAATTCATCACTTCATTGTGGAGTCCTACTTGTAAGCAGATTGCTGCCAGAGGGTCCTAAATATACAGGCTTTTGCTCCACTTCAGTTAACCTGCAAGATGCCAAGATGCAATTCAAGCCACACCATTTCCTGGCTTTCCTGGAGGGGCCTGTTTAAAATGGAAAATCAACAAGGAGAGGGAGAGTGAAAATGGAAGAGGCCTGCCTGCTTTGGGAAGAATGTGTGGAAAAAGCTAAGACTAAAAAAAGACTTCTGCTCTCTGCGCATTATGCACAGACACTGCAGAGCGCCACACCAATACGTGACTCATCCCTGTGATGTATCTCCCCCCCCCCCCCCCCC
>NW_011359125.1:2384895-2389895 GCF_000735185.1 Notothenia coriiceps | reverse complement strand
AATACACTAAACGGCACTTTAAGGCCAATTCCATTAGTGTCATCATCCCTCATAGGCAAAAATGATTCATCTCAATTTGTTTTCTTATTCCCCGCAAGCCTGTGACTCATGTTCGGTTAGCGCAGGTGCGGAGAAGTGGAAGATGATAGAATATGTGAAGCTCTCTCTTTCCAGAAAGCACACAAACACAAACAGTGATGCAACACACATTAACATCCTCACTAAATCTACATTATTTTTAGTAGTACATGATGATGTATGGTTCTTAAATCTTTTTTAAATGTGTTTTACTGCTGTATTTATATTACATAATGAGTTTTGCATTGAGTTTTTTTGTTTTAAATGGCTTGGCTTAAAAAAAACAAGGTTGCTGGTCCTTGTTGTATGGTAGTATATATATTGTAATAATTCATACTTTTTAATTTTTTTAACACATCATCTTTTCCCGTTTTGTGTTATTGTTAATTAAATAGCTTTTAATCCACTATTTTCACTGTTTTATGACAAGCAATGAATCAAATCATTTTTCATTTAATCTAAATATAATTCTGCACATAGATGAATTATGAACCTAATTGTTAGTTGCAGCCCCAATGGAGAAACTTGACTTTAATCAATATAAACAGCATCCAAATATATTTCGTAGTGCTGTGGTCAACAGTTTAGTCACCAAGTTTATTTTAGGCTTATGGATCAAAACCATTAAAGATATCATTCACAGTGGAAAACATAAGAGGTCAGGATGAAGTGAGCGTGTTAGTAAAGGATCTGGAAGATGATGCAGAGCTCTGACAATCTACAGATCACTGCTACCACTTAGCCTCAAAGGCCTGATAACCCTCTCATCCAGGGTGCATCGGGACCTAATGCCAGGCTCTGCTCCATCCTGCAGGATTACCGGCTCTCCCTCCTCTCCTCTCTCACCAATTAAGCAAATGGCTCTTTTGGCTTGGACTGCTTGATGGCATGCTATTGTTTCATTGTTTTGTTGCTTTTCTGCACACATGCAAGCATTCAATTGCTGACTGAAATGCACACACACACACACATACTGCACACACACACTCTCTCAATGGCCTGCTGTGTGGAGCTGTCCAGCTCTCTCAGCGCTTCAGGGAGTCTCAGGGGAGAACAGACCAGCTGCATGCAGGCAGAAGGCTCAACCAGACACAACAGAAGTACAACACATGAACAGAAGGCTGGATGTTAAACTAAATCTGTTTTTTTCGAGATCTGGAAAGTTTTCAATTATTTTTTAAATGGGAACCCAACTTCTTTAAACTAGCGAGAACCATGTCAATTATTGAACCACTTGTTGAATTTCCAGTCCAGCTTTGTGTTGTGTGACATTCAAGCGTTATTGGAGACTCACCAGGTACCACTGCTGGTTCCACATAGGATCATCGAACAGCTTGTCCACCGGGCAGTCCCTGCACCCCCCGAGAGACGCTCTCTTGCTGCGACGTTTCTCGTACTGCTGCTCTGCCCAAAGCACCTACACACAGACAACAGGTGACACTTTACTTTAAAGGGGACAAAATATGATCATTTTCAGAATCATACATACGTTTGGTTTCTATTAGAACATATTAACATGTTAAATGTTTAAAAGAAAACCAACTTTTTTCTCAGTCTGTTTTAATGAGGTTGTATTCCTCTTCTTAGGTTTCATTAATTTAGCACCTTCTAGAAACAGCCCAGTCTTCTCTGATTGGCTAGTGAGAACAATTTGACGCACCTTGGGAAAGGTAATTCTCAAGTTTAGCTACTGGTGGATCGTATATTGAAATTAGCCTGCATTTGACATAAGAAGGGGAGCCAAATCTGAGTGAATCCTATATTTTATAACAGGAACCCCAAGAACGGAATAATTGAACCTAATTTAAAATGTGTGGGCTGGTTGGCACTGGATATACCCAAATGTATGTGGACACTGAAAGAGTATTTTTTTCTATAAAATGTCCCCTTTAATATTTTTTAAATGTAACAACATGTTGTGCACAGACTAAGCATGGACGAGCTGATAGCTAAAAGTGGCCACTCACCCGATCATCCTCCGACAGCCGCCTGGTGATGTGGTTGGCGCTTCGTTTCATTCTGCTAGGATGATTGCGATGTTTGAACAAGAAATGGTCTTCCAGGGCCCCGATCTGCGGAGACAAAGGCATGAGACAGTCTGAATATTTGATAGAAAATGACATAAAACTGGCCTTCTGGTCTAGGAAGCCAGTCGCACAGGTCTGAAAACATTATTATCTCTCACAAAGAAATCTTCAGGTATTCAGTTGTATGGGGGAGCAACAAAGAATAATCAGAAAGAAAGAATCAGTTCACCACAGGGTTACATCTTTTTAAATCTCCTTATTTTTGTAAATATGTGAGGCATTTTGAGTGGTGCCATGAGTTGGATATTACATTTCTAGTAGAGAGATTATTTTCAGGTTTTATTTTAATTCAATCCCATTGGAAACAAGCAAAGCACAATGTAGAAGGTCTATGTGTGTATGCTTTTCTGAGGATGCAGGCTTGATGTGCATCTTTGGCTGCAATTATTATCAACATTATTGCCATGGACGAACAGAAAAATATCTTGAATATGCACACAATGTTTTCTTTTAAATTATGTTTAAATATGCTTTTACGCTGATGTTCTAATCTTGACTGAAGTGTCTTTTAAACAAATGTGGGATAATATAGAAACAGATATATGTGTGATTATGTTACTGACAGAGCAGAAGAAGGAGAAGATTCCAGTTTGCCTCAGTATCCATGACAGCCGAGTTAATAATTGACCGCTGCGGCTCAGAGCTACAGGTTTCACATTAATGTCCTTATATAATTCCCTATAATGTGTTTGTATAAGGAAGAGCGGCACGAGTCAGTCTCAAATGACTGGAAACACAGGGATGTAAAGAACAGGGGAAATTAGAAACCAGAGTTATCAGGAGTGTGTAAACAGTGAGTCATGGATTGATTGAATCCCCCTGCTTTCATTTATCAGTGTGCTTTTGGGCTATAATAAAAGCAATGAGTTTCCATTATAATGGCCTTTTCAAACACAGCAGAATAATTGATGGAGCTATTGCCTGCTGATTTTGTAGGCTGCAGGCTTTATTAACATTTCATGATTCATTTAGCTTTTATGGTTTCTGCTGTTAAATCAGACGTTTTATATTAAAATGACACATTATTCAGGTCCCAGTTTGCTTTGACAACACGCCAAATCACTGATGTTCATTAAAACTGCCAGCACACACCTTCATTTTTAGGATAATTTAAAGCGTTTTCAGTGAAAGTGTAGCCGGTGCTGCTCCGGGACATTTTGGTGCCTACCTGTCGGACCAGTTTGTAGTCCAGCTCTTTGGCGATCGACTCTGCAGCGTCCAGTCCTCCGGGGATCTCCACTGCCCACTCGTTCAGGTACTGCCTGTCCGCGAGAGAGGACTCCAGAGACCGGGGAACCACGGAGAAGAGGACCGCGAAAACACAACACATCATCGCTGGACGGCATCTCACTTCCATCTCAGAGGAAATTCAACCAGATAAAGAAAATAATATATATGTACAAACAGCTTCCCAAGAAAGCAGCCAAACCCGAGATCTTTTGTCAAGATAATAAAGAGATCTCCTTGTTTTTTCCCCTTCTTGTTCCGTAAGAAACCGCTTGCTGAGAGATGGATGGAAGGAGGATCTACGCGTTATTGGTCCGCCAAGGAGAGGAAACACTGAGGATAGGGAGGGCTGGTGTGTGCGTGTGTGTGGTCTCGATGGGGGGTGCACACACGTCAAATTACGGCTGCTCTGACGTCAGTTTGGCGTCTACCTTTGCTAAAATGTGAGTTAGTCCCTGGAGGAGAAACTCTGAACGGGAGGAGGATGAGGAGATTCGACTAAAAATAACCCTCTGTTTGTCCCTGAAGAAGAGGGGAGAGGAGGAGGAGACATTGGGAAGAAACACAATAATAAAATGAATCCTGCTTACTTATGATGTTTATCATATGGCTGCAGCGTCCATTCACTGTGAGAGACTATCTGTGTGATAAATCAAAGCTCGACTGATGTTTGTGCTACAGTTGATCGATTAGAGGAATCGGTCTCAATCAATAATACATGATGGCCAGAGAGAGAGGGGTGGGTGTCAGCACCGCGGACAGCTCATCTCCCACGCCACAGATCCTCATCAGGGCCCAGGAGTTCAAAACTTTTAATCTCAATCAGATCCGATCAGATTTTGAAATCGCATTTTTTGTGATCCAGGATCAGACAAATCGGCCAGATTTTGTCCCTGGAGTTCAAAGCAATTCAGGATAGGATCAGCCCGATCCAGATTACGACTTTTCATGATGACTAGATCCTGAATATCAGTGCTTTAATCCTACCGATCGCCATCTAGTGGACATGAAAAATAATACAAGGAAGACAAGAGACCACATTGCAGACATCTATTTTCCGCAATTACTTTTGAAAGGTGATAACAGATGGACTTTTTTTTTGTTGAAGGTATTTTTTCTTTAATCTAAATTACATTTGTGATTGACAATCTTTGTTGTGATACTTTCATGAGTTTAAACATTTATGTCATCAACATTTGGTTGAAAACAAAATAGGCCACCACAAACGTGACCAAAAAATGAAAAATAAAATTGATTTGCCATGAAGGCTAAAAATTGCGTATTATTTCAGTTAACAAACTTTGCCATCTTATTTATATTGAAACATAATTTTAAATAAATGGTACAGTACATTTTGCTCTGGTAAACCACTGGAAATCCACCCCTCTGGTGGGATCAGGATAATCCAGTTTTTTGGGATCAAACTGATCCCAATCCTGTGTTGTCGGTTTGAACTACCCATTTTGAAGATTTGATCCAGATTCAAGCTTGGATTGGATTTCCTGATCTGATCGGATATCCTAATCATGTTTTTTGGTTTTGAACTCCCCAAAATCCAAATCTGATCTGATCAGATAGGGATTAAAAGTTTTGAACTCCTGGGCCCTG
>NW_011359125.1:2378660-2384850 GCF_000735185.1 Notothenia coriiceps | reverse complement strand
TCCTATGTATTACTTATTCCACTAAGAGCATCTTGCAGTTTTTATTTATTCTACACACATAAACGACGCACATAGAAACTCTGACAGTAAAAAGATGAGCGCACACGAGATAAATAAAAGTGAATGCAGCACAGGATGAGTGTGATTGACAGTTCTCAGAGTTACGCCATCCAGGATGTACAATATTTTAGCCGATGCCGGCCCAGATCAAGTGAGACGTTTCAGGCAGGGAAATGGAGCATTTGAGACCTCTGCTCTTAAAACGGGAACGGTCTTTTTACAGTACACAGCTCACACAGATACATTTTTTTCTATGTAGTTTATGTCAAAGCATTTAATATATTCATTGCTATCGGGACAGTGTTTCTGAAAAAAATTACAGTACCCCACCTTTAATGTCAAAAAGCTCTTTTTTTCCCTCATAAACTGCCTGTCGCAGCACCCTCTTTCACCCTCTGTCTGCCGGGGAGTGAGGAGCGCGACGGCGCTCGTGAACTGTCGCAGGAGGCGCGTGGGAGCCTCGCTGCGGGGAAGCGTGTGTGGACTTCACCGCGAACTTTACACTGAGTTGCCGAATTAACAAAACAAATTTAAAATGATTGGCTTGAACGGCACAATAATAAGGACGATTGTCCGTACTGTGATCTCCAGAACATCACATGTATTGATGGCAAGTGTCGAACATATGGAGTCAACATTTGGGGGGGACCAAAAATAAATCAAATCTTGAATACTAATTCCTGCCCGTTCAAGAGAAAAATATATTAAAAATTCCACTAGCATATGGGAATACCCATACCCTGTGGGGCTATATATGGGGGGTGAACATTTTGAGCGTATCCTGAAAAATTGGGGGAGATGTCCCCCCCCAATGTTATATGGTAGAAACGTCGGCTGTAGCAGTACGCCATAAGGGAAGCTAATACAAATGCCAGCAGTCGCGCGGGCGTGTATTATGAAAGCCAGTGGCGAGTTGCTCATCTCTCATCGTATAATAATATTTGCTTAAAAGTCGCGGACAAGCCATCAAAACCTGTGGTTGAAGCTTCCTTCGGCCCCACACTGGGTCCGTAGTGGAGGAAACAGAGGGCGATGACTCTCGTGCGTGCTCCCAAGGCATGAACAACAAGCTTCAACTTAAATTAACCCACTTTAGCTTAGAATGGAATGAGGAAGGCGAGCTCTTCTGGGAGGCCGTTGGCATTTATTAGTTGGTTTCTTCTGTTTCACAAAATACATCACGGACCTCTGTTTTTCGCTGCTCGTTTCACTTTCCAGAACATACACAATACGCTCCTCTACTCGTTCTACATCCACAACACACGCACACACCACACCCCTCTCTCCTCTCTAAAAGGGACACGACTCATCCTCACTCGCATGACCAAATATCGAGCGGCCGAATTCACCATAGTACATTGGGGGGGCATGCTCCATGCCTAACTGATATAAGAACGAAATTAAAATAAAATTGCATCTATGACTTTTTATTGCAATTTGTATAACTATGAAAACTTTATTTTCGTTATTGTGAACTTCCACCAAAATGATATATTCTTTCATATGGTAGAATATTGAAGCCTTTGTTTATTTAATAGCAACTTTATGTGTAAACGCGGGGGGTAGTCCTGTCGCGGAACGTCAGCCGAGTCCGCTTCAGTTAGCGTTGATGCTCCAAGCAGGTCAGTCATGTTTTATATCTATCGCCCTGCCATCAACAGTTGCGTGGGTATCGTAATCTAGTTAACCCCTAAACATATATTTAGGTTTTGTAAAGGTAATGTTAGATGAACCCTTCGGCTTCTTTGTGAAAAACTTATAGCTTCCATGAATCACGAGACATACAATACTTTTCAAGGATCACGCGCTCTGTTTTGTAACATATTGCATAAATAAAAAGTATAAATCGTTTGCAGTTGCTGTTATACTAGGCTAGTTTAGACAGTATACTATATTTTCGTCGCCTATAGCATGGGTAGCGTCACTAAGTAAGACAATCCGTAGACAATGAGTGCATTTTAACTTCAACTATTTTAAACTTTTTTTTCTAACTACCAAGACAGGGATGAGGAGCTAGTAGAGCAATCCGGATACTTCTAAGGATAGCAGGTTTGTTTTCCTGCACCACTGATTACAAATGTAGAATGTCCCATCACCTAACATTGATATTCTTCTTATAAGGACTGATGACTTTTAAGGCAGGTCTGTGTACAGTTTTTCTGACACTTAGCAGATATTTGGTTATTTTTACTCGCCAAGTTGAGTACTTATAGACACATTGACTAGAAGTTAATCGAGTACGTTTGTCTATAGTGATCGCTTCTTTGATAAGCGCACTTTGGATGAAATTAGTCGATTGACGCCTATTTCTTTTATTTTTTGAACTGGTTTATTTTCTCTTTAACAAGAACGAAGACAATGACATATCCTGATCAGGTTTCCATAGAATGATAGGACGATGTACGAACAACAAAGCGAAAGATGTGGTTAATATTGAAATAAAGCAATATCCAGTATAAATTGAAATAAGGAGTAGTTAAATAATATAAATAATGCAGAATTAAACTAGCACATATTGAAAAATAAATAAAAGTACAAATCAAATAAATAGGTTCAATGATAAGTCATGTGTTACACAGGGACCTTGACACATCTTTGGACAAGCAGGGATCAGTTACACAGGCGACTCAATTCCCCTTAGATCATCTAAAGCTTCGGGTTCAGTTTTCAACAACCTCCTCTTCACAGCGATACATCCAGCGATATATAGTTCATTAACACAGTTCCATCTTTGGGTAAAAGAGTCCATTTCTATCTGCAGGCTCGCCGTCATTTTTTCCATCGTGTAGACTTGTTTAAGTCTGTGCTTCCACTGAATGATTGTCGGAGATTTTGCATTTTTCCAGTTCACAGTTATAATCTTTTTGGCAATTAATAACAGTATCCGTAATATGTACCTCTGGTCTGAATCGTAAAGGTCTGTAGGTATAACCCCGAGCAAGAACAACATGGGCTCCAGAGGAACAGTCATTTCCAGGATGTTTTTAATCTCCTCTTTAACAGATTTCCAAAACCCTTCAATTACTGGGCAATCCCAAAAGATGTGTGTATGATCCCCTATTTTTCTGCATTTCCTCCAACATAATGCGACTGATGGTCCTTAAACACTTAGTTTTAAATGAAAGGAGATCAATGCATGTAACCGAGCTTCAGGTTGTTTGTATAAAGTGGATCTGTGAAACAAATTGAACTTGTGCAATTTATAAAAAATCCAAACATGAACAACAACTATTGATACCAAAAAAGGCCACCATAAATGTCTGTTATATTTAATAACATGTTTGTAATAACTTTTTGTAAACAATCACAGTGTGCTTAGGTTCTGCAGCGGATAGTTTGTCTTATCAGACAATCCATTAAATATAAAACTAGAAAACAAACCCTCCTCAGCATGTGTGTAATGAGTGCTGCTGGGTCTGATTGGGGCACTGCAGGCCTGCAGGACACAGGTCCGACTCGGCACAAACCACTGTGATCAGGAAGGAGGACTCCAGAGGCATGAACTCACGGTACGGGTCGGAGTCACAGTTCAGCTGGAGAAGGAAAAGAATAAGACATTCAATCAGCAGTTGAGATGAGGGGATGACAATTGTAATCAGAGGTGGACAAGTGACTCCATTCTTTAATGTAAAGGATCCCATGGGGGTTTCTCTTCACTGTAGTGTGTCATATAGGTTGTTGTGCATGTAAATGGTCTGCAAAGGCTATACTCCCAAATGTCTCCCTGTCGGATACGCCTCCATTGGACTCCTTTGTTTACTTCTGGAACATAGCGACATTACGATGTAACACTCACGCTTCTATTGGCTAGCGCTCCAACATATTGCACGTGAAAGGCTGAAGGGCGGGACATCTCTAAGAGGTTGACCAATCACAACGAATAGAAGGAATACCACAGTGTAACATACTCATCTGCGGGTAAAAGTCCTTCATTATAAATTGTGCTCAAAAGTACTGGCATCAAAATATACTTTAACTATCTTAAGTAAAAGTACTCGTTATGCAGAATTAACCATTACAGCAGCATTCATGTGTTCATCTCCTGAATGGTGCACTTTTTTGAACACTACTGGGTAGCTGAACCTATAGTGAATATGAATATGATAATGTACTGGTTATATTTTGTATGAATAATCTAAATCTGGAGTAGCTAGTATTTTGAAAATATTCATTATTTTTACTTTAGTAAATGTACTTTGTTACATGCCACCTCTGATTTTAACCTAATAATAGAAGGAGCCCAGTACCTGAGAGAAAGAAGTGAGAAACAGATGAGTGTGTGACAGTCCTGAGATGGAGGTGTCACTCGGATCGTTCCTCAGACTCTGACGATAAGCCTGAGGAAACAATGCAGATATTTGAGCTCCATGTAGCTGCACAAACACACACACACACACACACACACACACACACACACACACACACACACACACACACACACACACACACACACACACTCATACGTCCTGCGAATGCCCGTGGGTTTCAGAGACTGCCTGTCTGGAGTTGAGGATATTGAAACGGCTTGTTGGGTAGCGTTCAATAAAGGAATGTGTGCTTCATCAGGCTCAACAAAAGGCTGCCTCTTCTTCCAGAAAATAAGTCCACAGCGTGTATCTCGTGGTTGTTTAACCAGTCTGATGCCCGGGGCGATGCATACACACACACACACACACACACACACACACACACACACACACACACACACACACACACACACACACACAACCAGGTGCTCATCAATGTTGCGTTTGTAGTCGCCGCGAGTGTGTCTGTGTGTGCAGGAGAGAAGAGGGATAAGCTTTCATATCCTGTTGAAGAGTCGCCTGCAAACATGTTGTTTCCCTCTACTGCACATGTAGTCACATCACAAAATGTTCTGAAAACAAAATGATTCAGATGTATTAGTTGCGTTTTGTAAACACTCTTACTGTTGGCCCTTCCTCCTTTGACCCAGGTGTAAGCTATGGGTGGTAACCTATAAACAATTATTTTGTTCTATTTGTTTAAACTGTCTTTACACTCTGACAAAAATATTAACCTTTCAATCATGTCATCCTTCAACCTACCTGTCTGTCTACCTGCGTGTAATCTTCCCGTGCAATCATTTCTTCCCACGCTGCCAGCTGGATAGCTATGAGTACTTATATCAGCCATGTTTGTGTGTTGTCATTAATAATGATTATTTTGGGGGAGTGGCCAAAAGAGTCAGTTTTGCCAAGTTTGCAATATATTCAACAGATTAGTTATGGGTATTTTGTGTTATTTCTAAATGTACCCTCCTCCTGCTAATCCCTCAGGACCACAATCATTGCTTTAAGTTTCTCGCCACTTGGAAAATGTTTTGTGTGTTTTTCTCTGTCATTTTGCCAATGTTTGTGTAGTTTCCTCTGCTTGCGACATAGCAACAACTTGCTGTGTTCTTATAGAGGTTTAGACCTACTTTTTTAACTAAGCAAAAGAAGAAAAATCCTGCCATACACCTCTAGTCAAGCCTTTATTAGAGAGAGATAGATATGGATGGGGGAGATAGAGGGGATCACATGTGTAAAAGGACTCCCGGCCCGGATTCAAGTCTGTACATGGACATCCATCTCTACCAGTGAGCTATGTGGCAGCCGGAGAGATCATTTTTGTGACGGTCTAGTCCAGGGGTCGGCAAACCGCGGCCCACGGGCTGCATGCGGCCCTTTAAGCCCTCTGCTCTGGCTCCCTTGAGCTTAGACAAAAATAAGAAGGAAATACAATAAAAGTATTTGTAGGACTATTTATATTTTGTTGCATGGTTGAAAATGTTTCGTATCTTGTATTTTGAGGTGATACTGTGACACATAAATAAAAAACAAAACCGTTTTAATTAGGTCAACTAAAATATGCGTCACATCCTGCTACGGTCCCGCGCGAGCGCCTTTTCCTGCGGGTGAATAACCTGACCCCCGGCTCGATGAGCGAAATATGGATAAATCAAAGAAAAGTACCGGAGGAACACAGGATTTAATTCTGTGTGGACAGAGTTATATGCTTTCACAGCAAACGATGCTAGTTTACCGGTATGTTTGATATGTAGAGAGAAGTTGTCAAAGGTGCTGCACTCATACTTGTCAACCCTCCCGATTTTCACGGGAGACTC
>NW_011359125.1:2378350-2378630 GCF_000735185.1 Notothenia coriiceps | reverse complement strand
CCGCGGGGGGGGGGCGGGGGGGGGGGGGGGGAGCGGGGGGGGGTGTGTCGGGCGCGGGCGGGGAGACGGGGCGTGCGGGGGGGGGGGGGGGCCGGTCATATTTTCTCCCGCATTTCTCCGATGTTGACAAGAGATACAGGACTTTACACGCGACAACTGTTTCTCACTCGGACTTTCAATACAGCTACACCATTGTTTGGTTTCATAGTAACCACGTCTTTTAGTAGCCGACAGCGAACTCAAAGTGCTGACGAGGGTGGTGAGGCAGACTTATTCACAG
>NW_011359125.1:2361910-2378305 GCF_000735185.1 Notothenia coriiceps | reverse complement strand
AAAATTAAATATGAATGGAAATGCCAGATGTTTCATAAACATGTATGGAGTGTCAGAGTGAGCATATGTAACTGGACTCCTCTGCTAATCTGGCCCTCTTCTATATATTTAGACCCATGTCGTACTACAGTCACTACGATCTTCACTACAGCAGTGCAGACATCTACACAAACTGCCCATCACCCCCTCACACGGTACGTCCACTGTTATCAGATTACTAGAGAGATTACATAGTTTCTGCACTAGACAGACAGGTATGAAAGATTAGGAACTCTTTAGCCATTTGCTCATAAAACACAAAGACATTAGAAGAGGTCAGACGAAAGTTGGCTCTCACAGGGAAAGTGTGAAAATAATATGTGAAAAAGTAGGGAGAAGTATTCCTTGTAAAGACACACACTTTTACTGATAAAGATAAAAAACAGCTCAGGAGTTTTTTAGAGCAAATAAGAGTCACAGTATTGCAAAATGTTCCAAGTGCACCAAAAATAAAGGGTTATGCAATAGTTTCCATATGATTGCAACAACTAAACGAACAATGTTCACAGACATTTTGATAGCAGAGACCAGGCTTAAAAAAGATCAGGAATGCTAACAGTGTGGGTTAACTGCACCCCCTTGTCAGCAAAAGCAACTTTCTCAGGATTTGTACTCAGCAGAGGGAGACAAACACAATACTTCCTTCACATGTAGCCTACAGCGTTCAATTCAGCAATGAGCATTCACCTCCGAATGGTACGCACTCATCCACTACAAAGCACGTTTTTAACAACGTTCTTCCTTTTCTGACCTGTGGTCCCATTTTTGGGTAAGAAATCCTCAACCATAGAAATAAGAAAGTTTGTTTAGTAGCCATTTTGAATTAAACGAAAAAGTAACATTAACATTGTGTCACATAACTGAGTGAGTAATAGTTCCCTTTTATATTGAATTTTGAGAGATTCATCCTTCTACAGCAGGAGGAGGGGAGTCAGTACCTTGCCATAGTAGGACTCTGCAGTGGAATAGGAGTTTGAAGACCTGCTGCTATGATGGATCTGTGGGGAGGCAGGAGCCTCTCCTTTCTACACACACAAAACACACAAAATAAACACCAGATTGTAGTTGTGCATGCCAAATGATCTGCCGCCAATAAATTCAATGTTCTGCACAGGATGCCACGACTTTAGACTATTGTGTTGGTAGTTTATTCATATAACATCAGATGAAAAGTATTTCATGTTCAGTCAAATTGCAAATCAAGTCAAATTGTTGCTATTCATGCTTTTTCAACATGTTTAGTGTAAATCTAATGCTACCAAATACATCTCATTTACAGAAAATATGTATATATTTGGTAGAATCGTTAGCAATAAAAACTGCATGTCATTCAAATAAATGTCTTGTCTTAAAACATGTGCAGCATTAGATTGAAATTAGTTGCGTAGCAAGAATGCTGCATTACATTTAGATCTGATCCTTGCCTTGAGGAATGACAGATGAATTAAACGGTGACAGAAATGCATGTCGAAGCTTATCTCAGTTTAAACAGTCACACACACACCCTGGTATATAAACACTGCGTGTGTGACAGAATATGGGCAAAGCAATCAATATGATTAACTTCTATTCAGAGGGATATCTAGTGCAGCCTATGACACGTTTTAACGCGCATTCAGCAGCAGATACAAATGCAGACAGGTTTTGCTGGTTTACGACAATAAAAAGAAAGCAGCCACGGCTCTTTTGGTGCCAATGGATTAGAGAAAATTGCCAGAGGGTCAAAAAGAGACAGAAGTAGCAGATGTACTCACAAGGCTCATCCAGTATGCTGCGTACGCCATGAGGGATCAGGAGGAGAAACTCTGAAAGAAGTTTGTTCCACCCTGCTCTGCCCCGCTCTCCTCACCGCAGGATCTTGCCGTTCATGCCTCCTCAAACAGCCACTCCCCACATTGATCTGATGATTACCACACAGGGCTGTCTGGAGCCCTCTCCTGACTCACAATAACGCAAAAGCATTGTTTTCCAGCAGGACCTGGCTCTTCCGCATAACAATAGAGAATCAAGTCCCTACCTGCAGATAAATTCCCCCTTCCTCACTTCCATGACCACTCACATACAAGTAGAAACATAGTTGTATCTTTGTGACATAGTTGTATCTTTGTTTGGCGATGTGGGCATTCAAACAACCGAAAACACGACCATCAATATATTTTTAAAACACTGCCAACAGATTGATCGATGCTGACTTCAAGACCAGGTTAATCGATGCAGCAGATTCATGTCGCACACACTCCATAAAAAAGCACAGAAAATGTGACGTTTGTGAATTGCAAATTACTTGCAGCAATCACATGGAAAATATTGCGGAGTTATCTGAAGTTATTTGGGTGTTTTGGAAAGAATGTGCATCCATAAACACTTTCAACTTGATACGTCGTGCAGTAAAAGAGAACACTTACTTCTTTCGCGTCCTTGGGGTCTTTATCGTGACCATGGCCTTTCTTCTTGCTCTTGTGTGGCATCTTGAAAACACGGGTGGATAGACGAGTTTAATTGTGCTTCTGCGTCCTCTGTTGTGCACTGTTGTGGAATCTGACTATTCACTGATCTACCCCTTGGATCAAAAATCAGTGGCCCCACCTGCTGAGAAAGCTTTCGGCTCTGATGATTGATCGAAGTGAAAGCTGACACCAGCAAATGGTTTCGCGTTTGTATGTAGGCAAATTAAACATGGAGCTGCAGCAAGTAAAGTATTTTTGCCTACTTGATGTTCACAGAACTGGGTGATACTAGTTCAGACAAGACGAGGGAAATACTGAAATACAGATGTGATCATGTGAAGGATGTTCGATCGAAGTGCTTTACAAACTGAAGTTACTGCGTGATTCAATGCATGTGAAGCAACAATATTAAACCAACATGAAACACAGGAAGAACACACACAACCATACGTACACACTGTTTTGGGGCATGACGGACACACCCCACAGGCCGGGGAACAGTTGACTCACTGCTGATGTTATCCTCTTCCTCTCAAAGACCTGGAGCCTTTATTTAGAACAACACTGCCCTCTGGTGGCCAACAAAGTGACAGCAGGCCCAATAAAGAGGAACAGGACACCGTCTAATGTAAACACCAAAATAATGGAACGAGCTCCATATTGAAAAAAAATCCAAACCTATTTATATTAACTGATATTAAATCATGGGACTACTTTCTCATGGCTGACGTCGTTTTTTATGATCTTCTTTTTATAGCAAGCATTATTTTTTCTCTGTGTACATCAATTAATATGAATATATATATGGGGGATTTCTAATGTTGGTTCTTGGACTACAGTGTACTTAGTTTTTCTTCACCTTGTTCCAAAGTCATAAACTCTTACTGCATAGTGACCAGGTCAAAAAGGCGCATTCCCAATGTTTTAGTTTTCTATTATGTCGCGTTTCAGTATTTCTGCACACATTTTAGAAACTGTAAAACAAATATGTGATTTAACTAATCTTGACCATTGTATGACAGACATGATACACTTCAACAAATGTATCCCCATCTGTTTCTTACTGGAGCAGTTTTTTTTCTATGAAACAATATCTATGAGATTTTAGACCATATGGTTGTTTGCTAAAAGGAAAGCAGACTTCAGAATAACAACACCAAATTGACTGACATGTAAATTGATTCTGTATCAAGGCAGGATATGAGAGCCAACTGATTACACACAATCATAATAATAAATTCAGCACACTTCCTGTCAGATTGGTGCACTTCCTCTGGGTCCATTGTCCTTTATCTCTGTCTTCGGTGGTGGGTGAACGTGAGGTCTTGTATGTCTGAGCATTGACTCATCACTCTGATGCCCTTCAGAGACACAGTCCATCTGACCTTCCCACCTCCTGATAACTCTGTGAACCCTGTCACGTCTCCCCAGAGAGGAACAGTCTATCACCTGCAAAGTGATGCCAATCGGACTGACACCAGGACGACATCTTTACAGCAGCTTCTGATAACAGATGACATTTGTAACACTGCTCGAGCGTTGTGGACATGAATGAATTACATATCTCCCTTTGCTCGTTCTGTTTATAGCATTAATCATATGTACAACAGCTGAAACATTTACACAGGGAGTTATTAAACAAACAATGTGACTTCTGCTTCTTCTCTATATTAACTAACTTCACTTCTTCTTCTTCACTCCTGACAGCAGGTACAAACATAGTCCTTTATCAATGATTCAACAATTTGTTGTCTTACTTCTTAGCAGCTTTTGTAATATCTATTATTGATGTATTCCTTACCATTGTATGTATATGTCCATATATGTATTTTTATTTGCTTCTTTTGTTGTTTTACTATTTACTGTTCTCCTTTTCTTCCCCACCATATGTTCATTTATGTTTTTACCACCATAAGATACAGCCTTTTACATTCATATAATATGTAACACAGCAAAAAAACATGCACAAAATCTACATTGACACTAAACAAAAAAGAGAGAAAAGTACACCTTTTTTGTAATGCACTGTGTTGAAAGTTGCTATATAAATAAACGTGCCTTGCCTTGCCTTGCCTTGCCTTGCCTTGCCTTGCCTTGCCTTGCCTTGCCTTGCCTTGCCTTGCCTTGCCTTGCCTTGCCTTGCCTTGCCTTGCCTTGCCTTGCCTTGCCTTGCCTTGCCTTGCCTTGCCTTGCCTTGCCTTGCCTTGCCTTGCCTTGCCTTGCCTAATAATTATTAAAGGAAAGAATGTAAATCGTTAATAGAAAAGGAAGGGCCTCCATAAATGTCCTGTTTAGCCTTTAATAGGAAAGTTATCCAATCTAATGAGAGGCTGGAAAACACCCGTTCATCCATTAGGAGATAATCAGGCAAAGTAATTGAACCTCAGTGTACTGCATCATATATGACAGTAACTCTTGTTTGGAGGCGTGTGGCGCAGTGGATAGAGCCTTGGTGTTCGGATCAGGGTATCACAGGTTCAAACCCCACTGCAGTCAGCATGTCGTTGTGTCCTTGGGCAAGACACTTCACCACAAATTGCTCCTGTGGAGATTGCCCACAGCATTAAGTATGTAAGTCGCTTTGGATAAAAGCGTCTAACAAGTAAATCAAATTAAATCAAGTTTTATTTATATAGCACATTTTTAAACGATTTTTAGTCGAGCCAAAGTGCTGTACATATAATAAAAACAGCCTACAGTCGAGACACTTTACAGCAAATACAACAGCACAGATTGTTCAGAATATCAGTTTGAGAAAAACGACACCCTCTATCAGGCAGCAGATTTCACGGCGTCGACGGGTGACATGGAGTCCAATCAACTGCTGTTGTGTGTCTGATAATGAGTTGTTTCAGCATAAATAACTTTGAATATGTTAAACTGTATGTAGTATACACTCAAAACCAGGGTATCGTCGAGTAATTGTGAAAAAGCTATAACACTGTTATCGTCACTGAACCTATAGTGCTCTGAGATGAGCAGGAAGTGCAGTCGAGGTCCTCACATGTATTTGCCACACTTAATTGGTTTTGGTTGTGTTACCGTCTGTCGAGGTGGCAGCTTCATCTGCGTCATCCTCCTCCAGCTAAAAGCCAGGACTTTCCTTCACATTCTGGAAAGATAATTAGCCCCCGCTCAGACCTCTGACCTCATTTGAGTGAAATAATGTGTGTGTGTTTCTAGTGCGTCGGTGTGTTTGTCCTCACAGTGGATGATCAGGCTGTAGGGAAACACACACACCCTCACAGCTCAGAGATAAAGACAGAGGCAGCCGAGAATCAATGAAAGTCAAAGATTCACTCCTCTGTAATGAAACCATGCCCACCTGCAACAAAGGGTGTCCATCTTAGCTTATATTTCTGTGGCTCATCAGCTGTGTGTTTCTGTGTGACGGAGTGAGTGCCTCAGTGTAAAGCAAACAGTTGTTGCTAGGTAAACGTGGATTATACTGCAGATCTGGTGCAGACCTGTTTGCACACGGCCAGGTGAATGAACGTATCGGCCATTATCGGTCCTGACAAGTTGACCTCACAGTCACTAACAAGCTCATTGTATTTTTAGACAAACATTGTTCATCTGAATTAAACTGGAGAGTTTATTTGAATACGTGGCTCTTATTGTTGTGTTTGTTTGAGTCTGATGTCTACAGTCTGTGTGCATGAACCCCACCTACACAACCTCCATTGTGTTTGAGAGGGGGGAAAATAACATCCACTCTCACAACACATTTATTTGTGGACCATTGTGCACTGTTCAGTCAACAGCTTGAACAGCGTCTGATGTCATGAAAACAACATTAAAAACAACTGGTAGCAAACACTGGTGGATTTAGGTTGATGAAATAAAAGCAGGACATATTTGGACAGTCATTTTACAATAAATATACAATGTACCTTAAATGCAGATAGTGTTTTTGAATGAAAGACAGAAAATACATTATGTTTGCTTCAGTAAAAGTAAGCTTGTTGTCTTTCTTAGCAACTAGGGTTTTTTACTTTCTCTGTATTTGAATGGATTTGGGATTTTTCCCCTCATTCCTACTTGTTTTCAATTCATCTACCATTCATCCTTTTACACATCAGTATTGCTTCTCCACACAGAAAATGCCTATCGCTTTACAGCTTTTTTAGAGATCTTCTTTTATAACATTAGGTTTACTAATTTACAAGTGAACATTAACGAATCCCTATTACTTCACCTTAGATATTATAAAAAAATATAAAATAAAGAGTGAGCTACTAGATGCCTAAAATTAAAATAAACCACATGTTTTATGTAAATTTGATTCTGTAAACTACAGTCTGACTTCACAGGTTTAATCCACTTGTTCTAAGTCTAATGCAAATATTTGTGGAATTAAAATGAAATTGACAACATATTTTTGTATGCTTTTTCATACATTATATCCAATAATAAGACAAGATAAGATGGTACTTTATTGATCCCAATTTGGGAAATAGTTTTTGTTGCAGCAGCATAATATTCTTATTTTAGTACACAATATGAATAAAATACTGCTTGCCTGCAAATGAAATACGTAATTGCAATTTTCTTTAATTATTATTCTGTTTTGTGCTATTTCCTGGGACCCATTTCCCCTCACATCCGTGTTTGGTTTCAGTTTCATCACCTGGGCCCAGGAGTTCAAAACTTTTAATCTCAATCAGATCCGATCCGATTTTGAAATCCCATTTTTTGTGATCCAGGATCAGACAAGTCAGCCAGATTTTGTCCCTGGAGTTCAAAGCAATTCAGGATAGGATCAGCCTGATCCAGATTACGATTTTTCAAGATGACTAGATCCTGAATATCAGTGCTATAATCCTACCGATCGCCATCTAGTGGACATGAAAAATAATACAAGGAAGACAAGAGACCACATTGCAGAGACATCTATAATGTCTAATTATATTTTTTTATTTGAAAGGTGATGACAAATGATGGACTTTTTTTTTTTTTGAAGGTATTTTTTCTTTAATCTAAATTACATTTTTGATTGACAATCTTTGTTGTGATACTTTTATGAGCATAAACATTTATGTCATCAAAATTTGGTTGAAAACAAATAGGCCACCACAAACGTGAGCAAAAATGGAAAAATTAAAATGTATTTCCCATGAAGGCTAAAAATTGCCCAGGATTTCAAAACTTTTAATCCCTATCTGATCAGATCAGATTTGGATTTTGGGGAGTTCAAAACCAAAAAACAGGATTAGGATCACTTTGATATCCGACCAGATCAGGAAATCCAATCCAAGCTTTAATCTGGATCAAATCTTCAAAACGGGTNTCACTACGATCTTCACTACAGTTATACAGTTATGCTTTGTTATTATTATGGCTGTACAAAATATAGCAGTCAAAACAATTAGGCCAATATGGCACTAAGGCATAATAATAACAAAGCATAACTGTATAACTGTAGTGAAGATCGTAGTGACTGTAGTACGACATGGGTCTAAATATATAGAAGAGGGCCAGATTAGCAGAGGAGTCCAGTTACATATGCTCACTCTGACACTCCATACATGTTTATGAAACATCTGGCATTTCCATTCATATTTAATTTTCTTCTCTCAGGTTTNTTAGCAGACATATCTTTCCCAAGGTGCACAAGCTAGTTTTACAGGTTGGGTAATGTGGTACTTAAGATAGGGAAAGGTGTGTCCGTCTGACAGAGGGTGTGCCATGATGTGGAGGCATGTGCACATGCCTTGTATGCATGTGTACACGCATGTGCAAGCATGAGCCTTTTCAAATGTGTATACACCTCACCTTGCAATATGTACTGCAGGATCATATGCTGTACATGCTTTGTTTGTCTTTTTCTATTCATTAGGTAAAGATAGGCAATGCAAAGAAAACTTGTATGACTTAATTCCTTTGCTGTGCGTTGATCAGATGGTACAGAGTGAGACAAGGTTTTTGAAGTCTATAAATGGGGGCCTCCCCTAAGACAAAACATACACAACTTATTTTGCCTGCTTTTTCACAAGGTTTCAGAATAGGGGAAATGAATGGGTAGAGGAAAGCGTCAGTGTTCGGGCCACTTGACATTCTGAGCCCTACTAACGTTTCTTGTATCACTTTGAGCATATGAACGGATTCTGTAACTCCTACTGTACATTAGTCTTTGTTTTAAATCATTTTTGGGATGACCTGCTCTAACTTTTAGTTGCTTTGCAGACATACATGAGTGTTGCCATGGTTTCAGTGAGTCTGCTCTGGGCTTCAACTTAATTGTTTAAATTTTTTATGTAAAGAGCTGATAAGAGTTCCCATATACAATGAACCCCTGGATGTACAGACGGTTATCACACACACAAACGGGTTTGGTTTGATTAAAAATCAAACGTTTTCTAGGATTTCTGAGATGATTTAAAAATATTTATTCTCGATTGCATAGCCCATCAAAGCTGAGAATGTCTACATTACTGACTGTAAAGACAGATGTGTGTGTGATGTTTATGGGTTCAAGTTGGACTGACCTATGACTCTGAGGTGGATTATGAAGGAGACTGTGGCCAAAAGGCGCCAAGGGGTTCTAAGGAAAGCTATCCTAGAGATGTTCTCACTGCACTTGGCCATCGCTTAAGAAAGCTTTCCTACTGGCACAATCCTTGCATATTGGACCTACACTCACATAAGCAGGCTTATTATTCTCTGAAAATCAACTAAACCGGTCTAAAAATTGCCAGCGTAGGACAGGGTAAAAATATACAATGGTTCCCAATTTGGTTTGTTCAATAACAACAAATATGTAACTCAGAGCTAGTGGAAGTGGATTGTTTTGAAACCCTGGGCCTGGGTTAACAATGTTTACCAAGGTCTATTCGCAGCTCTCGACATATGCAGTTTGGAAAACATACTTTATTGACCCAATGATTTGTCTCAACCACTGCCACTGCTGCCATTTGACCGTGTTGATAGGTGGATACATTTGTCAGTACAAACTGTTATAGCGTTCCTCCAGGTGTTTTCACACCAGCATGCATCTGTCACTTTTATCTCGGACATTGTCTTTGCCTCACATCCCTCTCAGATTAAAACATCTGGAAAGCAGTGTGTAACATCCATGCACAACATTTTTATATCTTACAAGTACTTGTTTAATTATACACAACATTTCTAAAGTACCAGGCAGCAACAGATAGACCTGTGTGTTTCAACTGTTTTTAATAATCCATGTATTCTAGTATTTATTTATTATTTATGTGTAGCCTATCATATCTTTATTTTCCAAAGAACACCAACAGGGGTTTGGTTTGTTGCCATTTACTCCCATTATCATATTGCACAAGGATGGTAGAGGTTCCAAGGAATAATATTTAGCATCCTTAAAGCTTTCTGTAAGGCATGCATAAAGGGAGAGCACACCACTCCACTTGGACATTTAGATACAATAACCATTTTTTTACGTGTGCTGCACAAACAGGAGTGTCAGGTCTGGCGGGAGGAAACTAACCAGCAGTACATGATTTCCATTTTTTGCTGAGGTGTGCTACTAAACATCTTTAAGTGAATAAAGGATCAGACTTATTCCATCACAGTGACTCACTCAACGACTGCATTGTCAGCACACCCCACCCAAAGGGCCGCTCTAATACACCCAAGTCATTCGGGAGGAAGAAGCCGCAGAGGTATGAATGGAATTTCATTTTGCACTTGAATTGCTTTTCCTTTAAATGACATGAAAACGACGGCCATGGATACACCTGAATATACCTTATCCACATATTCTTCTTGTGAATAAGGTTTTCAGATGATACTGCCTTATTCCCCCTTCTGTAGATTGTTGTTCAATTAAAGTCCAAAGTATTCATCTTGGTGATAAAAGGTGAAAGATAAATGTTCTGAAAGCCAACACCCTTAAGCCTTTGGCCTCAGTGAATTCATTAGTGATGTTTTCTTTAAACACTCCCTACATTCTGGTTTGACAAATATCTGTTTTGCTGCCAACCCGGCTGTTATAAAACAAAGAAATCCCCATCCATTTGCTACAGATAACAGTCTATCATTGGCTCACCCGGTGCCTATCGGTTCATAGTTCTGACCTGTTGACAAGATGTTGAAACATCCAGGGCTTTATCAATATATGTCTGTATATCCCTGTTATTATCCTCAGGGGTTGGTGATAGCTGACAGAGAAAGAGTTGAAAGTTCTCGGCTCAGACTTGTTTTCTCTCCGCAGAGAGTTGACACAGATGTAATATAAAACTAAAGTCTGGCCCCTCCCTTTATTCTCATAGGCAATTAGGCAGCCATGGAGGGTGGTTGCAAAATCCTTTATAACTGCGTGTACATAAGAAGCCAGTGTGTACACAAAGTGTCTCTATGCCTGTGTGTACTCAAGGCATGTATACCATCACACATCTGGGTGTGCTTGTTGATAAGCAGCACTGAAATTGTCCCAATACACTGCAAAAAAAAGTGTTGCACACCTAACAGGGCGTATTTTTAAGCATGTGTGCCCTTGTATCTGTTTCCTAGAGAAGCTCAGATGTGGCCCCTCATCAGGTGGGTGTCAGTCCACAGTCAGCTCCCTTCCCTTTATAGCCCAGAGAGTTACGGCCTCTTGTGACATATCCACATATGAGCCTAACCCCCCCCTCTGCCCTCTCTGCTCCCAGACCACGCCTCCCCTCCGCTCTCTCCACCCTCCCTCTCCCTGTGAGTTGGAAACATGCTGCAAGCCGAGAGACAAGGCAGAGGCTGACAGACATAACGCTCACACACAAACACACGCTCGGAGGCACTTTCAGCCAACATGGGCCAGTTATTGACCTGGATCCGGGGCCCACGGGACGGCCAGGCCCTGCAGGATGTGGCCGTGGAGGAGCAGGTGTGTGCAATTGTGTTGTCTATGTGTGTTAGTGCCATGTTATTCTAAACAACTAATCCCAAAATATCCACGTGTGTTTTTGTGTTGATGTAAGTCAGCCTGCAAGTAAAATGCTACATGGTGTTGCTTTATGTTGTTGTTCAAGTAGAGTTTGAGCTACAAAACTTATAGGGGAAACACACATGAGGAGGAAAACTGTCTTGGCTCTTATCCAAGTCAGACCTTCCCTCCCTCTCTCTCCCTCTCTGTCTCTCTCTCTGTCTGCTGGAATGTGAGGCTGCTGGTCGGCCTGTGCGAGTTTAGTTTGAGTTGTGTAGTGAGGTATTAAACCAAGGCTGGGACAAGGCCTACCTTGTTTGCAACCTGTTGCTACAAGTACCAACCACAGGGGAAATGATAGATCACAGTATGTGGTGATTTGGGAAAGAGTATGGGTGTCCTAGTTTTGTTTTCATGTGCAAAAACATGAAGTTATTGTTCTGGACAGGGGTTTCGACTTCGTAGGTCTCGCCCAAATACCGTTCTCCTGTGATAATCCGCAGATGGAGCAATATGAAAGGGTGTGTAGCTGGGAGAAGCTTAAGAGCCTTTTTTTTCTGTGCACAACTAGGAATTGCATGTAGCGTGCTGTAGTTCATATCCTGTAACCTCATCTTTAAATACTTTTTCTCATGTCGTGCAGAGAAAGAGACTGTGATATGTGACAGGCCTTCATCCTGATGTCAGGACTTTGTTATCAGGGCTGTGTCAGTTGGCTCTGACTCATGTTATGTGTTAAAGGTTAATATGGAAAATGCCTGAGCACAGATAGGCTTCAGATTTGTGGTGGGAGGTTCTTTTTGTTGTCTTGGGCTGAAAATTCTCAGCCCATGGTTGCAGCAGTCTGCCTCCCCCACAACTTACACAGAGACTGACAGGAAATGACCGCTGAGGAAACACATTCGGCTGGACATGCAGTGTAAAGTCTAAAAATGTCGGGGAGATAATAAAGTGAGAGCCGAGTGACTGTTTTATAGATCGGTTTTGACATTTGACACCCTAGTGTTTTCGTTGCTGTGATACAGTTGAGAAATATTTCCACACTGCAGTGGATTCATAATTGATTTATTATGTACATTATGTACTATTACAGCATTATTAAAAAAACAATGGAAAACAGTCTCCAATATCTCTGAACTTATCAGTATTGTAAGTTTTGTAACTTCTACTGCACATCTGTCCATCCTGAGAGAGGGATCCCTCCATGGTTTCACATCCAGATGTTTCTTTTATTTCTTCCCCTTTATTTGTGGGGTTTTCTTGGGAGTTTTTCTGATGTGAGGGTCTAAGGACACTGTAAAGCCCCCTAAGACTAATGTGTAATTTGTGATATTTGGCTGTATAAAGAACATTTTATATATTGAATTAGATTGGTTAACAACACTGCTTTAGTGCAGTTATAATATTTGTAGATTCCTTTCCTTAGGTTGAAGTAGCAATAGCACAGTGTAAAATGAGTTATTTACAAATACATTTCAAAATGACTTGCTTAAAGCAGGTATAATAGCAGTTTTCTGTGTCACAATATGACACTAGTAGAAGTTTTGCTAATAGTTTTTGGCCTGCAGGAGATTACCCCCAAAATCTGCTGCCCTACATTATTTACATCATCGGTTTATTATGAAAAATGCATTAGCATCAGAGCAGCATTTTCTTATTACAACTGGAACTAATGCTAACTCCCTAATGTGGGCTTACTGTTTGTTTTCTGAATTGTTTTCCGTCAATATAAACAAGAACATTTAGCAGTAAAATCAATGTTTGCCTAAAGCAAAGTATTTTCCCTGGAAAAAGTATATTTTAGCATAAATACCAAATACTTGAGTATGTCAAAATGAATCTCAAGCACACGCATAGATAAAGATAATGTTTGTTTTTCATTATTTACGCACAAAGCACACAGTTTGACCCCAGTATGAAACGGTGTTTAAGTCCACTGTCAAGAAATGACAATTCAACAATGTCCCTCTGATGCAAACCAGCTGGAGCCTGGGTCATGCAGTTTACTTACGTAATGTCACAAGGTGCCTGGATGCTCAAGTTCAAATGTCGTACACAGCCTCAACTATAACTCTGCTATTTTGATCCACATAATCAACGCTTCTGAATGCAAGCAAAAACAAAAACAAAATGTTTCAAATAGTCTAAACCAGCAGGACATTAGCTGTATTGATGATATGCTTCATTATGTGGCACAACCCTCAGGCTGGTTGTGTGTTTGTGCCAGAAAGAGAGGGAGCGCTGATGTGTACATGTTAGCATAAATACATGAGCATTTCTGTTAACACATTTTATAAGCAGCTAAATATTATCTTTCCATTTCCTGCTAGGTGTGTTTTTAAATGTTGGTGTTTATCCGGTTGCCACCCTGTGTGTTATTTGCCAGCGCACATCGTGACATGTCAGATTTCTCACTTCACTGTTAGCTTGACGAGAGTTCACTGCTTATGTCATGTCAGTTATATAAAATCAGAGTTTCAAGGCCTCTGGGCTCACCTGTGCTTCAGCGAGGCGTTGTTGCTCAGCACTTAACTCCGTCTGTTTACATCTGCCATGCTTCAGGAAAAGCAAATGCTAGTAGCCTCATGATGTTTGTCCTGACACGTTAGACTAGCAGGTAATGAAGTCCCAGCTGCCTGGCGCTTACTGGAAATTGTAATGTGATAGATGATTAAGATTCTTGGTATTGCTTCACAAAAACACATGAAAGTGGTAGGCTCAAGTTAATGATGACATGTAAGGTTGTGATTACCATGAGTTGAAATTGCTGACAAGTCTCAACTATATATTGATGTCATTGTGGCTCCAAAGATTTATTCTTTCTATCCTGTAAAGTGAGGCATAGGGTTGTTGGTTTATTTAATTAGCATATGTCGAAAATGGGTAAAAAGATACGTACAAGAAAGGGAAAATATAAATATAAAAATGTGAATAGGCTCTATTATGCTTTTCTTCCAAATTCCCCATTTTGGAATATTATAGGTTTTTGTGCAAGTAAATGGTCTGCAACGGCTGAAGTTCCTACGTTACTCTCCCACACACTCCTCCTGCCTGAAACGCCTCCATTGGACACCTGTGTTTACTTCCATAACAGTGTCATCTCTAGGTAATGTCGCTCTGCTGCGGGGCGGGACATCTCCGAGTAGATCTCAGAGCCTGCTAACCAATCAGAGCAGACTTTGCTCTGGTTTCAGACAGAGGCCGTTTCTCAATCGCGAGGATTCTCGCTTGGTAGCACATGTCTTCAGAGTCACTTGCTTCAGAAGCTAGGCAAGAATCCTTCCTGGCATTCGGAAAACAAAGAGTGGAACAGGCTAGCAAGTGTGCAGGTGTGCGTCATATGCAGGCCCGGTTCTACGGGGGTGCATAAGGGTGCATTGCACCCTCAGTCGAGTCGTTATGCACCCTCATTGGAAAAACGAAAAGTGAAAAAAATTACATAAGAAGAATATAGTTGAAATAAAATAAATTGTAATTGTGGTTAAATAAAATTGTCTGCTGCATTTATTTGGTCAATTTAAACGGTAAGTAACGTTATTATGTCAGGTGCGCGTGACTCACCAACCGAATCCATTTTTGCGCCTCTTATGCCGCCTATGAACGCCTAAAATCAAAGAACAATTACCCTAGGTCATAAAAGGCTTTTGTCACAGGACCGTTTCATTGGCCCAATGATTTATTAATACTTAACGATTGAAAAATCAATATCCCCGGATATAATACTATCCGAAATTGAAAAATTGGTTACCCACCTACACCTGCCAAAATCCCGAATTTGTAAAGACAAAGTTTGATTTGGCGGCCGTTGGAGGGTTGGTTCCTATTTCCGACCGGGGGCAAGAGGTGACCAAAAGAGGGAAAGGGTGGGGTCGGTGGTTTTCTTCGACCTTAAAGAGAAAGGCTACCCCGAAACCAATTAAAGAAAGATTAAGGGGAACCCCCGACGAAAAGGACAGACGGAACCCCTGCGGTCTCCGGTCCGAGTATGTTTAATAAAATTTCACAACGCCCATAAAATACCCGAGCCCCCCTTAATAAAGTACAAAAAAAGTTTTTTTTTGAAGGAAAGCCACAGCTTTTTCTTGAATCGTTACCTTAAGGTACCCAATAAATTAATGCAATGGTTTGGCCAGGCGAAGAGGGGGACACAAAAAGGGGGCAAACAATGCCCAGTGGCGCCCCTCCAAAGGGTGCACCCGGCCCTCCGAAAAAAATACGCCTTCTACTTGTAAAGAATGTTTTTGCTGCCGGTCTACAGGCTGACATCACATATAAAGTACAATATAAAAAAACTTTTAGTCACCGAAGTAGTAAAAGTATGTGTAAATAAGTGTCCACAGAAATTGGACCTTCAACGAGAAATTTGACCCTCTCTTTTTTTTTTTTACGTATCATTTAATTTACAATTGACCATTTTATTCTAATACTTACTTGGTGTTTTTATTTTATTCAATGTACATATAACAATAACCGATACACCATCAATACAAACTACAAGTGTATAACATAAACTAACTTATTTAACAATTTTGGCTAGAAAAAGTCTACCCACAAATCTCAAAATGGGGGATTCTAGTCAGAGACATTAACACACGAGTTTCACGTGGTCTACTTCGTAAAATGAATTTTACAAGTTTGTCTAGAAGGGAAACCCCCGTATGCGGGAGTATGTATTATGTTATATGTTATATTTACATATATTCGACAGGTGGTACAGTTATTGAAAGACAAAAACATCACATACCAGAAAACATCTCCAAAAAGTAACGGTCGATTTAGATGGAATCCCGTCGTTTAACCAGTCTTGAGTCGGGACCAACAGGAGGGTGTAGTGGGCGGTAACTTTGTACAAGGGTCCATACAGGTGACTGTCACGGCCGCCATTTGAATTAACGGGGTACTAGACATTGACAAAACTGGACGTCAATCTACGTCACAATGACAACCGCTATTCCGACCAACAAAATTGAGTAAAAGACCTCAGGTAGTAACTGACGACACATTCGTGGACACGGTCTACTACTTGCG
>NW_011359125.1:2361248-2361865 GCF_000735185.1 Notothenia coriiceps | reverse complement strand
AGAGTGGAACAGGCTAGCAAGTGTGCAGGTGTGCGTCATATGAGAGGCCCCGCCTTACATTTTCCGCCACAGATTTGGGGAAATTGGTCCGTGCGCAAAGCATTGTTGGGATTTTAAGGACGCAATGTCTACCCATGTGCAGCCTCGAAATTACCCCCAAACCAAGGACGCAGCCTCGGTGGAATTCCAAGTATGCTGGAGATTGGAACAGTCCTTCGGCGGCACTCGATGACGTAGCATCCTTGAAATATTGGCTTGGAAGCCAGTTTCCTCGAGATTGAGAAACGGCCAGAGGGTGAAAAGAGGTGCTGCAGCACAGGCAGTGTGAGAAAAATAAACAGCTTTTTAAACATTAAAGCATGAAGACAGTTGGGAGAAAAACATACAAACCTGACATTTGAATAATAGGGCCCCTTTAATAGCTCGGAACAGTAATGTTTTGATCAATTGTCATGTAATGGGGGGAATGTGTATTGCCTATGTATACTGTACTTCAAAGTGACAGTCTGCTGGTAATGCCATAATGTATGTACGGTGCTAAAATAAGATGTGGACATGCAGCAAAGAAAAAGGACAGCTATACAGTTGCACGTGGAATGAGGAAGAGAAGGAGAGTT
>NW_011359125.1:2341813-2361187 GCF_000735185.1 Notothenia coriiceps | reverse complement strand
TCTCAGGTGCTAAAAATAAGATGTGGACATGCAGCAAAGAAAAAGGACAGCTATACAGTTGCACGTGGAATGAGGAAGAGAAGGAGAGTTTTATTCATTTGTCACTGTTGTTGTTGAGGATATGGAGGAACTGAAGTCACCGGTCAGCTTTCTGATAAAGAGAGTACTGTTCACCCACCGACTCTCGTACCTCCAGATTTACAACCATCTCATCTATACTCGAACGCACCATAAGTAAATAACCTCCACCTTAAATTGCATAACTACACTGTATGGCACCCCTGACAAATGTAAATAAAGACAGTCTTTGTAAAGGAATCCTCTGCTCAAGTTAGAATCGAGTTTCAACAAGCTGATTAATACACTTTACTGGCTGACCAGACAATAGAAAAACACATTGAACAAAAACACTATTGTTTGTTCTGCAAATAATACAGAATATGTGCTAGAGATTTGCTAGCTGGTCTCTAAATATATAGCAGGTATATCAGACTGGTAGACCATATAATGTACCAAACAAATAAAGGGAGAACAAATATATTTTAAAAATGCATTATTTATGCATTTTGGAGAGAAAGATTGTGATGGAAAGTAACTTTTAGGTAAATACAGGACATTCTCTTTTTTTATTGAAAGAATATTATGTTTCTGGTTAGCAATTTAAGACGCAAGAATGGTCTTGGAGTTGATTTACTACGACCAGTTAAAAGATCAAATAAAAAACGAAATTGTTTAGACAACCCCCGATGGGATCTAAGATTGCATTTTGGCCAATGCATCGTTCCACTTGCTCTCTCACAAAGTGATTACATACATGCAACCAAAGCCTGTTCACATTTGATTGGTTAAACAGAAACTAGAATCCCTCAAATACCAACATCTACTCACCTCGCGTACAGGTTCTGCTTTCATATTCATAAATCTGTCACATTTATTTTACAGTGATTACTGTCTCTCTTAAAGTAGAAGTAGTTTGGTTTGACAAGTTAATGAACCCTGGTTCCGCCTGTTATCTACAATACTGCGTGGTCTTGATGCGTTAGTGCATTTGGTGACAGGTTTATCTTTTGATAATTGAAAAGCTCCCCTTTAATAAATTCATATAGAGTACACAGATTATTTGTGTCTGCTACTGTTGTCAATCAGCTACTGTTGTCAATCAGACCTGATTCACGCCCTCTGTGACTGGATCCTGAACTTCCTGACGGGCAGACCGGGTGGGAAACATCACATCCTCCACCCTGATCCTCAACACCGGTGCCCCTCAAGGCTGCATGCTCAGCCCTCTCATCTACTCGCTGTTCACTCACGACTGCGTGGCCACACAGCTCCAACACCATCGTGAGATTTGCTGACGACACGACCATCATCGGCCAGATCACAGACGGCGACGAGACGGCGTACAGAGAGGAGGTCGGGAAACTGACATCTTGGTGCCAGGATAACAACCTCCATCTCAACGTCAGCAAAACGAAGGAGCTGATTGTGGATTACAGGAAGCAGCAGGGAGAGGGACACGCCCCCATCGCCATCAATGGGACTACGGTGGAGAGGGTCAGCAGCTTCAGGTTCCTTGGGGTCCACATCACTGAGGACCTGACATGGACTCTTCACACCACCACCATAACCAAGAAAGCTCGACAGCGGCTCTTCTTCCTCCGCAGGCTGAGGAGGTTCAACACGGATTCCAGGATACTCTGCAACGTCTACAGGTGCACCATAGAGAGTATCCTGACTGCTGCATCACGGCCTGGTACGGCAGCTGCTCCGCCCTCAATCGTGAGGCTTTACAGAGGGTGATGAAAACTGCGCAGAACATCATCAGGACGGAGCTGCCATCCATGGAGGACCTTTACTCCCAGCGGCTCAGGAAGAAATCCCTCCGGATTATAAAAAAACCCATCACCCCAGCCACAAACTGTTCAGTCTGCTGCCGTCTGGCAGGCGTTACCGCAGCATCCGGACAAGAACAACCAGATTCAGAGACAGCTTCATCCCACAGGCAATAAGACTGTTAAACAACTGAAGTGTTGAAACAATTTCATAACATTCATCTGCTACTTAGTAATTATGTATCTATTATCTAATATATCATTCCAATAACTTGTATATAGACTCGTATTGCACTATTCCACTTTTTTTAAACTATTTTTCTTTTTGTGATACTTTTTAATATAGTATATTTTAATATTGTTTTAATATTGTCTGCTTATCTGTATTATTGTGTTGCATTGTTGGAGAAGCCTGTGACCTAAGATTTTCAATGACATAATTACTCTGTAGCTATGTTAGTTTGACAATAAAGAACCTTGAACCTTGAACCTCCTTCCTCTATCTAAATTCGACCAGTTCAGTGTGTTTTCAATGTGAAATGTTTTTTTACTATGATCTCTTGCCAGGAAAGTAAACACAACCAGTCCAGAGTTATTTCCCACAGACTTAGAAAACGTACTGCCTCCCACTTATAATTTGCCTGTGAGCTCCGAGAAACAGTATCATAAATTCAGATTAGAAACCCGCTCCTTTTCCAGTTCCACATCTCTGATTGGTCCATCGCTCTAGGTGGGTGGGTCCAGTGTGTGCTTTAGATCATTAGTTGTCAACAAAGATAACCAGGGGTTACCAAGTGAGGCGTTTGGATCCAGTGCAAGCATGCATCAAACATGCCAGCTTTGTCTCACACACACAAACACTCACACAGAATCACAGACACAAAAGCAAAGGCTCTGGTGTGTTATTGGAGTCAGTTGGGGCAAAGCTGTCAAGCAAGATGTATTATGAAAGGTCCCAAAACAGCCAGAAATAGTTCTGCCAGGGAGATGCTAGGGCAGGGGTTGTGCATAAAGGTGAGGAGTTTGCCTTTTGTCCTTTTTAAAGATGTCTGCATTAAGCAATAGGGTCAGAGGAATTTAGAAACAACACTTATTTTGAAAGGAAAATACTAATCTGACAACCTTTATCTTGAATTATCCAAATGTAAGCCTTTAAACAAGTCTATTCATGTTCAGAAATGCTTCATAAAAGAAATACATGTTTTTTTTTTATGGTGCAGCCAAATTTCATTTATACGGAGCCCCTAAAGGGACATGAAAAAAAAAAAGAGAGAAAAAAAGAAGTCGGGATAACGTTTTAAGAGACAGAAAAAATATATGAGAGAAAAAATGAAGTCAGGATAACGGATTAGTTTCTCTAAAGTCAGGATAACGGATTAGTTTCTCTAAAGTCAGGATAACGGATTAGTTTCTCTAAAGTCAGGATAACGGATTAGTTTCTCTAAAGTCAGGATAACGGATTAGTTTCTCGTGCGCACGAGAAACTAATCCTTTATCCTGACTTCATTTTTTTTTTGAGAAACTTACCGATGCGCCAAGGAGGAAGTGGAACACACAGGAGACAACCATTTCATTGCAGACTGTTATGTTTACATGGGGAAATGACAGTGCATACATTATATGATATATTTCGAACTCAGAACTTAATTTTATGGACATTTCGGCCAGGGGCCGTAGAGCCATTTGTTTAAGCACCGGATTGGCAAAACAGGAGAGTCTGTAAACCAGTCTGCTTTGATCTATGAATTTAACAACAAAACTGAAAAATGTTGTTCTTTTTCTTTGTTTCTTTGATTTAAAAACAATGTTTAGCAAATGGAAAAAAAGGAGATTTTAATTAGTGATGACTTAAATCTACATTATGCTAAGAATTTTTTTTTTTCCTGCATAATTAAAGTGCAGACACAAGACACATGTGGCACACTTACAGAGCAGGCCAGTCTTATCCATGCAGCAAACACAACATAGTGATACATGAGTTCAGAGACACAGTGAGCCCACACAGCAGTTTCAGATAACATCTACACAATCCTCCATTCATTTTCATCTAAGTGTTATGAGTAACTTTAAACACAGGGGGGTGCTCTTCTCTAAAACCCTTCCCCCCCCATTTTCACATGTTTTTGATGTGGCGTGCTTTATCTGAGCAGTAGCTACAAGTTTAGGAGAACTATCAACAAATCAATCCTCTGCGTGTGTGCTTAGAGGGGACAGTTCACACTGCTAGGTTTTTTTCTTAAATTCCTTCACAACTGTAAGCCATTGTCCAGTTTCCTGTCTGGTCCTTTGTGTCTAGGGGATACTTTGTCCTGTTGTAACAACCAGAGAGAAAACATGTCTGAACTTGTATCAATGGTCACCTTGTTCATGATGCAACTGTGTCTTTCTTAAAGTTAAACATACTTGAATTTGTCTCTATTCTGGCTGTGTTTTTGCACAAAATGTGATCTAACCCCCCTCCCTCTCGTCTTTTCTTTCCACACAACACTGTTGTTAGAGTAGCTCTGCTCTAGATTCCTAAGCAGTGAGTCTATCAGACACACCCAAACTCTGCCAACAGCTCTGCTGCAGCAAATCTACTTCTGCCTCATCATCAGTGTTTCATCCTTCATCTCTTCCTCCACTAAAACTCTTCCTGCAGATATCTTAATGTAGGCCATCCTGTCTGTTATCAAACTGCAATATCCGTCCTCTCAACAGCCCAGCCTGATTATGCATGAAGTTTCCGTAAAGTAGACTTCTTTATTTTGTTCTGGCAGTCGTTGGCAGTGGGTTGGTCTCTGTGTCCTGCTGTCCAATGTGACGGAGCCTGCTCTGCTGCTTGTGGCTGGGAGGTGGAGTCAGATCAGGCTTTTTGTGCCGCTTCCATGAAGGCGGAGCAGCAAGTTTTTCCGCTTCTGGGCGTGCGTGTTTATATGTGTGTGCGTGTGCGTGTGTTTGACATACAGCGATCCACATTGGGAATATAAGGTGAAGCGTAGTTTACACAGCATCTTGTATAGAGGAGCCCGAATCACACTTATGGTATGTAACTGGACTGCGTTTACCCTTCTTTTGTCTGTTTGTGGAGGGTCTTCCTGTTTGACTGATGCCTACCGATATCATTTTGACGGCTGTGGTTACTGTCTGACAGTGACAGGCTGTTTTTTTTGTGTTGTCATCTGACAGTCATGTTGTGTCGGCGTGAGGCAGGTGATAAGGATCGATCTGGCTGCCTCTTGAATTTTGAATGCTAAGTTGAGGAATGTTGGCAGAGGAGTAGATATGACTGTGTTAGTGTTATTGTTGCTTTTATGGACCCCGAGAGCAGTGGTCTCCAAGGTAACAATGAAATAAACAGCAAATAATCATCTGCACATACTGGGGGATGATGTACCAATGTTTATTAATAGTTAATATCTCTTCAGTGTCTGACAACAAGTCTTGAAATGTGTCTTTAAACAAAAGTATCTAATGTTATCCAGACAGGAAGAAGCACTCAGAGGTTTTGCTTAAGTTAAAGTATCAATGCCACAGTTTAGAAATACTTTTGTTGTTAGTCTAAAAGTGGCAAAAGTCGTTTACCTATGACTCTGGTTTCAGAGTCATAGGTATTATATTAGTGGATTCAAAATGAGAAAAGTCTTTTGGTGTTCATCACTTTGATGTTGCAGTGTTAGGGTCTCATTTTAACTCATTTGTATACTGCTAAATACTTTCAACAATAACACATCATCATTTATTTGTTGATTTATATTTTGCCTTTATAATCTAAATCTGCACAATACCATAACTGAAGTATCAAATAAATGTAGACGGATAAAAAGTGAAATATTTGCTTGTCAATTGTAAAGAAGTATTAAGTAGCATAACATGGATATACTGTAAGGGCCTGAACATTGTGATGTGTTTTTCATCAACGTGTGAAAACTTGGTTTGATGCTTATTGATGAAGTCAGTTAGTTTGCATGTGATGGACAAATAAGAAACAATTGCTTTTAGCTTGAATTTTGTCTCTTCAATGTATGTTAGTTTGCAATACAAAACTATTACATTCAAACCAAACACAGATAAGGAAAATGTATTCGCCCTTTAGAGATTGAAGTTTAATACAGTGTGATAAACAATATTTAAAACTCCTTTTTAAAGGGCCATGGTCTTTTTTTCCCATGCCTACTTTCATGTGATCATAAATGGTATTGATGGCCTACAGGTAGCCAATTACAGTATTTGTTAAATGACATAGCTCTTGACTTTAAACAGCTGTCTGTTTGCTCTCAATCTTCCCTACTGCAATTACCCCCATGCAGCTCTTCCCTGAAACTCCAAACAGCAGCTAGTTTCAATGTCTTTCGCACTTCTGCTACACATTTTCCCATTGTAACGCAAACTTTCGCACCACTTGGCCTGAGGTGATCTCCCTTCTGACCATTCAGACGTTGTTGCCAGTTCTATTTTGAAGTCGTAGCACAAGCTAAGGAGCTGCTTCCACCCACATTCACATGTGCGTGTCTGGCTTGTTTGGGTGGGGCCCAGCATTAGTCATCAGTTTTCAATACAGGCACAAGCTACTGGCTGGATCGCTGTTGTGGGGTAAGGACTGGATATAGAGCATTGTTTCTTTTCTATAACGAAAATGTTACGCATGTCAGAAATCAAGTCCCCCAATGGTGTGATGTTACTGTATTGCCGGCATTATACCCGTCTCAAACTCCACAAGGACTAAAATGGCAAAACCTTGAGCGCACCGAGAGTTTCTGTCTGAGATGACGTGTCTAACTGAACGAATGCCAGTTTGAAATGAGCAGTGGTTTCAGATGGCGCTCTGCTGCCATCATACACACTCGAGGATCATGCGTCTATTTTGATCACGCTCTTCATGTCAGTGTCCTGTTCCTAACCCCGTCGCTCAGTGTTGTCCTCGCTGTCAAAGCTATCTGTCCATAAGCATGCAGGGTGTGTGTGTGTCCTGTGTCTCACCACAGGAGATGATATGGTCAACTCCATCCAAAAACTGTTTAGCAGATGTTCAAAACGTATCTGAGTAGCTTTCCGCCTGTCAGTCACATAAACACTTGGCTGTTTTCTGATAACTGTCACTGTTAAAACTATTGACTTCTTGCTCTATGGGTAAAGACTGCAATAGATTTATATTTTCACTCATTTTTTGGTGAAGAATTCCCATATTTTCTTATTCCAGCCTCTAAAATTTGATGGTATCCCGCAATATTTTTGGGTATTGGAGTTTTTGGTGGAACAGAGCAAAGGGTTTGCTATATTTGACGTCAAGTTTAGCTTTGTGAAGTTTTGACAGACAGTTTTCTTATTTATTTTTACATTTCATAGACATATTATATCAACAAATTGAAAGCCTTTTCTTCATACTAATTTACAATCAAAAGGCAAGCACTGCGAGGTCTGTATGAGCTCCTGGATGGAATCTGTGTCTTGTAATGGTGCTGTTGGAATATACATTATGCTCTATGTGCATCCATGTGTGTGAATGTGTGGATTCACATTTCTCATTGTACTTATTGGTTTCTGTCTATCAGCTGGGATCTTCTAATAAACAGCTGTTTACCTCCCTATAACAGAAACATGGCAGGTATCGACCCCTTCCCTTACCCCGACAAAATGTCTACCAGGTACAGCCGTGTGAGATTTCTACCGTCTGCACTCTTTGATTTTGTCTGTGTGCAGGGCTGGACAGAATAACAGGAACACCTCACAATGCTGCGTAACACAGTGACATCTCATTCTGCAATATTTAATTAACTGTCACTGTGTAGACAAAACTATAAAAGCCGCATACAGCTTGTATTTACGTCAGGATTGTATGGTGTTCCTGTTACATTGTCTACCCCGTGAAAGGCCACTCGTCTTGGTTGTTTGAGAAAAGTCCTGCAGGAATCCTCTACACAAAGTCAGGCACCACTTGGGGCTAGATTCTATTCTTGTTTTTTTGTGAAAAAAGCTATATATGAATGTGCATTAGAAATTACGTTTTGTCCAAATTCAAACGTCAGAAATGCATTATTTTTTAGCAATGACCAACTCTGACGCTAGCATAGCATTTTGACATTGCAGCAGTTGCATGGCTCACCCTCTTAGGAAGGGCTGGTTATCATAACACATTACTTATAAGTTACAAACCAAGTAAAATTGGAAAAAAAAGTAAATAACTGAAGCTTAAATAATTAATTGTAGTGAGATTTATTGCGTTGTTTAATATTGGCATGTTCTAATTCTTCTAAGCAAAATTCTTTGGCTTATTTTATCAAAGTAAAACAGTTTCTTGTGTTTCATGTTTTGTGGATGGACAGTCTGTTTTGTATAATCAGAGAGCATCTGCACGAGGAATGTAGGAATGCTGCACTTTGGAGTCACGGCATACTTTGCAAACCTCTGGGTTGGTCTCAGGTGAGTGCAGAGACTTCAGTCTGCTGACATAACAAACCCTGTCTCTAGCTTTAGACATACAGATAGAACTCTTCATGTAAAGGAGCAGATAATGAATATTAAAGCTTCTCACAGTCTAATGTTGTTGCTTGCTGTCACGTAAATACATTACTTGTAGCCTATTAATTGTATTGTGTGTGAACAATGTTGGCCAAATAAAAATACCAGCTGAACTTCATCACCTTATTTCAGACCTCATAACCATTTTCATCATGATTTAGTAATGTCATCTTGTAAACACGCTGCCCCTCCTGTCTAATTTACAATGCATTGTTTCCTTTAAAGGCCCATGAATGAAATGAGCAGCCTTTTTGTTTGCCTTTTGAAAAAGTATCTGGGTGGTTCGCTGTTTGTCTTTGTTAAACTGCATCAGCCTCACAGAGTGAAGGCAGGGTCGATGGGTGACTAGTGCCATGGTTTTAATGGGGAGGATCTTTTGTTTGTCTCTGGGTTTGAAACATTGATCTCTTCACTGATGGTAATGCAAATGTGTAGGGATGCTAATGTATGCATTTATGCTGACCTTTACAGAGTGAGCATACCATATTGAATGTGTTAAAGGGGTCAAAGAGCAAAAGATGCAGTCACGTTACCTCCTGATCAGCAAGTAAACACATGCTGCTATGGCTTTGGTTTTCCACTCTGTGTGTGGACTGCTCTCATATGACAGAAAGGCAAATTAGTCACAAAGCTTTTTGAGCAACTTCCTGAAATTTTTGCGTGTTAAAAATGTATTTTGGATAGACATTTTGAGAGCTTTCGGTGTGCCACTGTATGTAAAGTATAGAGCACAGTGATGATGTCATTCATTCGCTCACTGAAGAGTGATGTGCTTATTTCCATTGAAACATCGTGTTTAGACGAGAAGGTGACGCACTGCGGTGACCTAGATCCCTTTCATCAAATAAAATTACCTTACAAGCGCGTCTTTAATTATGCTGTATCCAAGGAGGGGTTCATCCAGGCCAACCATTATCCCTTGTTTCCGGTCTATATGCTTAGCTAAGCTAGGCTAAGCTAACCTAAGCTAAGAAAGCAAAAAGACAGTCACATTTACTCAAATGTTGAATTATTGCTTAACAACAAAAAGTTTTTTATATATAACTGTTTATATATTCAATGTAAATATTTGGGTATTGATACTCTTTGGTATTTATTTTCACTATCTCTGTAAAGGGACTAACAAAATACATTTATTATTATTATTATTATTATTATTATACTCTATTCCAGGTATTTCAGCACTGCTATCAACATTTGAGCATTACCTAGTACCACACAAACGGGCACAATTCAAAACATAACCAAACAATATTTAATGATTGTATGATACAAGTATTAGTTTCTGTTTAATTTGCAAGGTCAACCTGCAAATCACATGTGACAAATCATGCACTTTACCATCAAGCATGCAGGACAACTATGCTTCCTTTCCTTTCAGTTATTCAAGTTATTTGAGTTTAAAACAATCAACATTTCGTGCAGTGGCAGGAGCAACATGACTTCCCCTGGCAGGGGGATACCCTGGCTGCTTGTGACCTCACTTCCTCCTTTGTGCCACTTCCTCCTTATGCTCTCTTGAAACACCCTTTTTGATTGGCTTTTTTCAAATTGTCTTCACACTTTTTCTCCAAATGAATTCATCAGGTTTAAACACGCCTGTAGTTGAGGCAAAGCTAGTCAACACATTATGTGATTCATACACTTAGCTGGGTCGTGACCTTATTTGTGTGAAATGTAACACCAGTGTGTGAGGCAATCATTGAGCCGCAATCATATCAGAGGTTCCAGATTACAGATGGTTCAGCGTGGTGCAATTCTTCTATCTCTGTGGTTCTTGTTCACTCACTGTAGTCATTCTGTATTTGTGAAGCTTACTGGAATATACAGCTGGCTTTGACAGGTGTTCTCACTCACAGGCTTACAGGTGTGTAAACAGAGGATAATGATAGTTGCTTGACATCGTTTCTTGTCTCTGTAGCACCTCTCAAGAATAGTTTGAAATATACAATAAGCATCCAAACTGATGTAAAAACTAATCTAAGATTGGTGAGCAGAAGGAAAAGCAGAGCAATGTCCTCTAACTGGCTGGGTTGGATTCAACAGCATCATTGTGTTGGGTTGGAAGTATAATTTACTGCCGTATTTGTGTCCTGGTGTCAGTAGGGCGGAGGCTCTTTGTGCTTTATTCCCACCACCTGAAAGGACTGGGCTGGGCTCTGAGGCACACTGGGCTCCACCTGGAGACCGCTGACTCAAAAATACTGAACTGCACGCACTGCTGCCTTTAAAAAGGAGTTTACTTAGTACACTTTTTGTGAGTGTACAACAAAAATGCATTTCTTTCACTTAATCCTCCAAGCAGAGTACACTTTGGAGTAGTGCGTTTAGGATTTATCTTGTCATTTATCTGTATTTTTGTTGAATAGCTTTAATTTATTCAGTATTATTATTATTATTATTAAAAGAGAACATAATGTGCTCTTATTGTTACATTATAAAGATAATAACATAATTGAGTGTTTTCATTCAGTACTGTTGAGATCTTCAGATAATACATATAAAATAAAAGGGTAGACCCTGGTCCTAAATGCTTTGGTTTGGTATTGTTTTGTATAGTAACACATGCTAAATATAAAAAGAAATGATCTGCCAAAGTAGGGTGGAAAGTAAATTGTACCAGGATATTTTCAATTACATGGAGACTTAATCTGTTTCCGCTTGTCTCTAATTTAATTTGTGGCTAGAAGTAAATGGAGTTATACCAAATTGTGATTTCCTTAAAAATAAGAAGGCTTACAGAACACGTCCAAGAATACATGTATTGTAAACCGTATGTGAACTTTAACAATATTACAGAAGAATGGCTCTTTTGACATTTGGAAAAGTGACTAAGGTTAATACATCTTTTGTGCAGCATTTAAAAAAAATAAAAAAAATAAAAAAAAAATCTCCTGATTTCCTTTTATATGTGTATAACCTGAGTTCAAATACTGATTTGTGGCAGCAATTACATGACTAGGTAAATTATCAGTAGATAAAATGTATCTTTAATATGATAACCTTTGTACCTGTACAGAAAATAGCATTGTCCACAGAAACTCAAATCTTATCAAAAGCAAATATAAGCTCCACTGACACCATTACATCATTTTTGTGACACATATACTGTACAACCATGATTGGCCTCTTTAACGCCTGGTGTGAATTATCTGTGTGTTAACTTCCCATGATGTGACGTCAGCTGAAGGTTGACAGTGATTCCTGAATGATTTGTCCTTGTTACTATGGTAACCTGCAGAAAACAATAATACTCGGCCTCTTTGCTTTCTGCCGTCAAACAACATCAACACCCTTCAGTCTGGAATACGGCGATTGAATCAACCACCTCTATGGATGTATATCTTTACCTCCATCTTGTCACTGTTCCTGTGTTTATCTATCCTTTTTATAAAAGATACAGTTTGAAGCTGTTTTCCTCCTCTATTCAGAAATGAATTGCATGGAATGTTTTGTTTCACCATAAATATTTGAAGTTGTGAAACTGAGATGTTGCTCTGTGTGAGTCTTGAAATGATTATGATTTCTTCTTGTCAGATTTTAACTTATCTCCGTCTCTCTGTTTGTCTCTTTCTCTCTCTAGTCGCAGCCTAGCCGGGACACACCCAAACTGGCCGCCCAGGTCTCCACTGGGAAGCCTGCACAGTTTGAGGTATCACACATTCCTCTCTTATGCCCTTTAACCTCTTCTCGCGCCGCTTATTCTCCTTAGAGAAATGTAAACATCCTCTGTTCAATCAGCATACGGACCGACTTCTGACCTGCTCATTATCTGGACGAATTGTTAGTTCCTTTTCTGGTTCCAGCTTCATGTTTTTAGTAGTTTTAAATAGAGTGGAAGAATAAAGCTGTGCCCTAAAAGCAATACAGTAGCAAGCAAGAAACACTTTCCTTTTCCTTCTATTCAAGCCAAAGAGAGGTAACGCCCAGTTTAATCCATTCATGCTGCTCCTAAACAATGGATCAAAGTGAGTGTTGCTTTGTGTTCAATGTGCAGCTGTTAGTCATTTTCACATGTTATTTTAGTTACTAAATGTTGGCTTGAATAGAATAGATATACCTTTAATGTTTGACTTCAAAAGGCAGACATTTTTCTTAAGTTTGCATGTGCAAAATTTGCCATTTACGATGATAAATTAAAACACATTTAGTTATGAGACTCACTTTATGGAAGTGGGCTAATAAAATGATTTAAAGTATGTTAATGAGGTACTCATGAATTGTGACTATAAAGAAATTATACTTTTATTACTTCAGTACAGCTGTGAAACACAGGGCTTTCACTGAGTCCTTTTTAACTTCCTTAAGGCCAGACAGTTTGGACATGACAAATCAACAGGGCCGGCCTGAAGAGTTTTCACTCGGCCTCCAGCACTTTGACATCGTCTATTTTGGGAACTGGCTTTAGAGAAAGGCTTTGGTGGGATATTTGTAGTTTGAAAGTGGAAATAAAGTAGGTGTTGCAGTATTTAGAATAACACATTGTGAGACAATGGTAGGTTTTCAACCAAGTTATTTATAGAGTATTGTATTACTCGGGGATCAACCTTTAGCTTTAAATGACTCTCGTTAGCAGCTGACCTCTGTGCCCCCTCCATACCTCTGCTCTGCCACAGTGGGGTTCAGCTGCTCATGTATCAGTGGCAGAGTGAAGTAGTGGTGCAGTGTATTTGCATACAGTGGAGACAGCCACCATGTAGGGTGCAACTTAAAGTGGCCCTTCAGTGTTTGAATGTTGCACTTCCATAAAGACAAGAGAGTCATTTGAAGCCCCATTTTCATAATCTAAGCAGAAGAGGCAAAGATATCCTGACTTTAGTCTCCAGTATTCACCTTGTGGCCTGTTACATTTCTGGGTTTGTCTCCTAACTTCATGTTGCTAATGCTAACTAAGACATATTCAGTTTTAAAGTTGTGTCCATATAGGTTCATCCGTGTAGTATATGATTATAAGCCCATATCACAGGAAACTGATCAAATGACCATTGTTTGTCCGACTGCTATCACCAGATCCTAAATTTCCCACAATGCAACTGATAGAATAGATTAGCTTGATGCTCCCTGCCTGGAAAACATCCAATTATGTAACACATCATTAGTGTTGTGTACAAGCCCAACCCGAGATACTCCCAGATACGTTATGGCGATGTCATCAGTATTATTAATAATTAATCAGCTGCCTTTGGAGCCACAGAAAACATTAACAACCTTTCTTTACAGATATAGTATTAGTAAAATAAATAACATTGTGTGTAAAATCAGTGGATTGTCCCTTTTGACCAGTTATAGTAAGAGCAAGTGCCACAAACAAGCATGCATTGGCAAGGCAAGCATCCATTAAGCTGTGATAAAGGTAGATGATTTCCCATACGTCGTGCTTTGCAGAAGGCAGCGTCAGGATCCGCAATGCCTGGGGTTACCACAGCAACGGGTGGAGCCACTCGTAGTGGCATGACGGCGGGAGGAAGTGCTTCAGTTGGGACAGCAGGAAAAGCCAAAGCAGAGGTAGACGGGCCCTGGATGCCTAAATAAAAGTGGAGGTTTTATTTGGCTGTTTGGTGTCACATAACAAGAACCCTCCCTCTACACTTCACTGGCTTCATCTTCTTTTCATCTTTGTGAAACATTGTTTACCTCCTCTCTGTTTGCGGTAACTCTCTCACATCTTGACCGTTCTGAGGCTGAACACTTGCTGTCTCACATTAATGAGCTCTCATATCATCATGCTTGGGAATGACTGAATAACTCTCCCATGACTTTCTTTTAAACCTGTGATCCTTGGTTTGTAGACTAACACTATGGCAGCTACTGTTATTGACATGTCGTCCGCTGGGTCTACCTTTGTTGACCTGACATCAGCTGGGGCGAGGGCTGCTCCTAAAGAGATGCCTAAGGTAATGGTGTCCTCTGATCTGTGCTTTACTCTTTATTTACATTACTGCTGATCATTTGACTGATATATTTTCTACCAATTGGGTAGCATGCAGGTATACTATATAAAAGTGTAGCAAGCTTAATAGTGTGATTGGTTTCAGATTTGTAATATCTTGTAAACACACTTGGTTGTTGGGAAACTCCGACATACACAATGTGTCTGCTTAAATCCAGCCTTTGTAAATCCACGTGATACACATGATTATCAAGAAACCTGTGATTGCTTATTGTTACGATTGTTGCAAGGGATCCCCATAAGGGACATAGAAAACAAATCTAGTGATACATTTTCTCTCTTGTGTTTATGACTTCAGAAAAGGTGAGAAACGTTTTGCAGGGATTTTCACTCTTTATTTTCTTTGTCTGTGAAAACAACTTTAGACTGATAAATGTCCTTCTTTTCCTTTTGTTGGGATCATTGTGTGTTTGGTGTTGTAATACTCATTTTGGCCACAATAGGCTAAAGTGCATCCCTACTTTTCCTCTTTTCTTAAATATTAGATAGATAGATCATAAATCCGATTATTATCGAATTATTTTGGTGCCTCTCAGAGCTTCAATATAAATACAAGACTAAACAGCTGACTCTCACTTTTCTGATATTAAATTATTAGAGTGATTTTCGGAGTGTGGAAAAAGGTCAGCAGTGCTGTAAAATATGTGTTTATTTTATATAGTCTAAACCATGAAAAAGCACAATAATTTAACCAATAACATTGATCAATGGTCAGATTATTCTCAGCAACTTTGCTCTAGTTGGACTAAATTGGCACTCTGACCAGAGATCAATGTGCATTTCTCCAGCTCTGTTTCCACTAACATGTCTTCCATACTTCTTGTAAATATGTTACAGGGTTTATATTTATTAGTGCTGTGAATCTGTCTTGTGTTTTTGAGTAATCATTTGGCGACATGTTTGTAGACTGCTGCCGTCTCCCAAGTCAAAGCTACGGTTCCCTTTCCTGCCGCTGGCCTCACTGCAGTGACCAAACCTAAAGAGTCTCCCAAAGGCTCAGCTAAGGTAGACTCCACTGCTCCTCAGACTCTGTAACCTGACTGCCTGGAGGTTTACTTTCAAAGCTTTCCTTCTGCAACATCTTCTCTGTGGGGCGATCTTATCAGGTTTTTGTTCCTGTCTTTACCTGGGAACACTCTGGCTTTGGATATTACTCACTTTTGGAGTTTCTTTCTTTTTACCATCCAAAAAGGACATTTGTTCATTCCTTCTGCAGTCCTTTGCTCAGCATGCATACACTTGTTATTGTATTTGAAAAGAATGCACACCTGCCCACTTGCAACACCAAACGAACACAGTTTGTTGTCTTGTCCTCTCGCTCTACTTCATTGCACAACTCTTGTTGAAACTTCTGAACTAATGTCTCTCATCAAAATGCTGAAGGACTTCTGCTGGAGACAGTCCATCGCTGTCCTCTGTTTTATTTGTTTCTTTGGGGATATATTCAACTTTGTGCATATACAGTCGATCTATAGTTTTACATCACATGTACTTGGCTTATAATAGATTGAAATGTATTGTATTTTAGAGTGCAACTGCTACCACAACAGTCAAGGCCGAGGTGCCTAAAGTTGATACGGCTAGACCATCAAAGCCAACTGCAACGGCTGGAAATGTGTCTGTGCAGGGGAAGAAAGAAGTGACAGAAATTAAGGTAGACGATCCTGGATAAACTTTGGTGGAAGCTATCTGAGTTTTAGTTGGTGTATTTTCTGTCAGTGCAATATTAGTGGATATGTTGTATTCAATATTTTCATGGTGGTCTGACAGAATAGACTTCACAGCCTTGTGAGTTTTTTCATTGGTGTCAAACTTTGGGATTTCTTTTCTTTCTGGACTATATTATCATGAGGAAAAGTGACGTTTCATCTGTTTGCAATAACTTACTCCTGCAGTTGAGTCTCCATTAAGCTACCAATGTCTGTGTGTTGCGTGCTTCATTTTGTTTCCATCTGTGTACTGATTCTCAATCTTCACTGTAGGTGCAGGTGGAGATTCCTCCGGCACCAGCTAAAGGAGCCAAAGAGGTAGATACTTACTGACGCAGTATGAGGTTGATTTGAAAAGCATGGTGCTTGCTGCAGTGTGCTGAATTGTGTTGCATGTGCAGGTTGATCCATTCGATGCCCTGGCCAACATACTGCCATCAGTTGGTCCTGCACCCGTCCTGCCTGTATACACAGGGCCAGAGGTCGTGGAGGTATAGCTCATGTCTATGTGTGTGTGTATAATCTGAGCAGGTATATGATAACACAAAGCTGCAGCATGGCTCTGCTTTGAGTATAACTGTGTTGCATGTGTCACAGCATAACGTCATCTCCGAGACGGGTCTGAAATGCGGAGAAAGAGACAGCACGCTGCCTCCAGGCTACAGATTTGATGATATGGTCAGTTGTCCCATCCTCTTCATCACGTCTTCTGGTTTACTAATAAGCTTGTGGAGTGTTTTTGTTGTCCCATTGACAGACCTCACTGACGTACTGATTATCTAGACTAGAGTAATGGAGACAATGCTGTAAGCAGCCAAACAGAACTCAAATCCCCTTGATTGAATCGGGCAGAGATGATAAGGGTCAAACATTGTACATTTTTGGTTACGAAATATGCATTATGCACTTTCAAAAAACTATCAAGAAATCAGAGATGGTATCAAAAGTCTGTTTCATAATCTGGTTTACTCATTCTAAAATGAAAAAGTTCCAGGTCTCCCTCTGAGTATCTCATCTACAGTTTGAGAAATATCTTTGCAATTTCCCCCATCAACACATCAGAGCAGATTGGGATTTTATTGGATGGAGTCTTAAAGAGATGGGTGCTAAAAACTGAGCATTTCAGGCAGAGGGGTGTGGGGGAAACTTCTGAAGCAATTGGAGTCAGGACTCGGAGAGACACGAGGAGAGCTGGAGCTTTGATGGCAAACACTAACGGTTCATTTGGAGCTTCGGCCGGAGAATTCACAAAACATGTCACGGGCCACGGTTTGACCACACGGTTGAGATGCCACAATCAGTTCTGAAGAACTCTTCTGTAGTTCGAGGTGTTAACTAGTTCAGAGTGTAATAATCAACATTCTTCATCAGCGAGACTAAACAAATATGGACCCTGAACCTAATTGGAGCTCTCGTCCATAGAAAAGAATGTGTGCCAGGGAACCTACCTACTGTCCCTGAACAATAAACTATCTCATGTCAGCTTGTGCTCGGTCATAATGTGCCCCAGCTGCGCCTCCTTAAAAGAGATAGCAGCAATACCCAAGGCCGTAGACCTATGCCATGGGAAAGGAGACAGTGAAAAGAGAAAATGATGAGCCGTGTCAAATGTCGAATACCTAAGTAAAGTATTCCCTAACAGAGGGTGAATACAGCTATATATGGACGGTAAAAGGAAAATAATGAGCTTTTTGATTATTATAGCATGTTGATATGTTCAAAATACAAGTTTGAACCTCAAAATAAACATAATATTATACCTTTTAAATACATTTGATTTATTTTACCTTATTTTATCTAGCCAACGAAAGTCATTTAACATATTGGCAAACGTGTTGTATTTTCAATTTAAATGATATTCGGCCCTAGAGGCCGAGATTTAAAATACTGATCACCTAAAATCAAAACAATCTGAGGATCATTTGATCATTTCAGAGGATTTATTTGTTTGGAGAACTGAACCTTTAAGTCAGTGAATATTGACTCCCGGATTGTCAGAATTTACATTTTTATCTTGCAATCTAATATGAATTCTGTTTTTCCTCTAGCATCCAGTTCCTGCAGATGACAAGCCAAAGGATGTTCCTGTAAGTGAATCTTTTCTAACTCATATTTAGTGGAGTCACAACGTCCTGCATTACGCACATTTTGTTACAGATCAGACATAGACTCATGTAAACTTCTCCAACATATCTAAGCAAATGAGTATACACTTAAGTTGCACATACATTCAGGAAGCTCTGTTTCCACTGTATGATCTCCTGGTTCCTCTAGAGTGGGGAATGTTACATTGAATGGCGGGTGTTGTCTCAGCAAACAGCTCAGACCCACCTTCTCTTTTCAAGCTCGTTGATTCTTGTCCGACCAAACCCAAACACGCACGACAGCTCACACACTGATACATCTGTCACACACTTTGATATCCGCCCATGTGGAGGTTACTATTTACACACTATCAACACACCCAGTCTTGCATCACAGCGTACTCCCACTTTGCATCTCATATTGCCAGAGGCTTCTTTAGCTGTGTGTTTCATGATCAGTTCTCAGCAAGATACTTTCCTCCAATGTGAGTTTTGTTTTTAGTTTCAATGTTTCTCATATTTGATGCTAAATCGAAACAGTTGTATGTATCACAAGTGGGTTTTTCATTATTTTAATCTCCATGGAATGCAAAGGGTGTGTCTGTACTTTTCCTTCCCACTCTGTTGGTCTGGTTTTTATTATTTTTGCTCTTTTGTTTGCATTTGACTTGGCGAGTCATGCCCTCTAGTGGAGGATCATGTGGCTGTGATAGAATAACATTTGGAGCTATTCCACTATTTTAAAGAATCTTGCCGGTATTGTGTTGTTCTTTGGTTGTGATGCATTGTCTGTTTTCCATTTTAGAAACCACTGAGCACGGACGAGGCCCTGGACTCTCTTTCATTTGGATTTGCGTCAGCCGCTCCAGCTGCACCCAAGAAGCAAGAGGTCAGAGTCTTTAAACACGTAGCACTCAGCTGCTAGTCCATTCTCCACCTTTACACCTCGTTGCCTAAATGGCAAAAGTCTGAAACTAAAATTCCCAGTTTGCCATGTCTGCTGTGGACAGTATCAATTGAAGACTTTGTGCTTTTTAGGCAGTCCAACAAATTGCTCTTTTCTTAATGATATATGCCTAAATAATATGGAGGCGTGTGGCGCAGTGGATAGAGCCTTGGTGTTGGGATCAGGGTTCAAACCCCACTGCATTTAGCATGTCGTTGTGTCCCTGGGTCCCCAGATTGCTCCTGTGGGGATTGTCCACAGTATTGAGTAATTGAGAATACTCAATTACTCAATACTGTGGACAATCCCAAGTCGCTTTGGATAAAAGCGTCTAACGAGTAACATGTAATGTAAT
>NW_011359125.1:2340678-2341783 GCF_000735185.1 Notothenia coriiceps | reverse complement strand
CATAAGTTGTGACATGGACACGTCCTCCCTCGACCAACTCCTCCAGGTACTTCCGAGGTCTGTTTTTTCCCCCAGGTCTCGTAGTCCCGTCATGGGTACCACCGACACCAACTTTTCCCCGTCACGTTTTTTTATATACATTTATATTTTAATAAGGACGCAAGTGACAAAGTATAAGGTGTTTTAATATGAAAAATTTCCGGAGTTGCAGTTGTAGAAGGGTGGAGAGGTGGGAGTCCAAAATCTCGTCCGTGAAAAAAACTCCAGGAGGAAGAAGGTTTGGAACATAAGACCTCGTACCTAGTAGGGAGAGAGGGATGTTTGTGTGGGAAGAGGAAGACACAAACGGGAGGACATTTTCCTTTGTTTATCCTTTTTCTCGTAACAACACAACAAGACACAAATTCTTTGACGTGGACCCTCCTCCACAGAACTGAACATGACAGAATAATCTCTCAGTCTCTATTAGACTCCTGCTCCCTACACAAACGACGAAACCGAGGATGCTCTACTAACAGGAGTCCAGACTCAAGTCCGCTCTAGTACAAAACCATTTAGAAGACCTTCGCACAGTTGCTCTCGCGACTCTCGTAGATCTCCTGTATCTCAGTGGGACCCCTCTCTTTGTACTCTCCTTTAATATTAGATGAATTTACAGGGAAATGATGTCCTTCTCTGTCCTTGTACCAAAGTTTGCTTAGGTGTAATTGAGGACAATCAGAGTGGGGTAGACAGAACCCGAACCCACAGGTGAAAGAACCAACAAATAGTCGTCCCCCTCGAAACGTACTTCTGTGTCCTCCTCGACGAAAGATATTTAGGTTTGTTTCTGTTGTAACTTCTTCTGTTGCTTGGAAGACTGGCCAGTTCTTCTTCTTTTCCTCCACACTTGTACGACATGGCACCCGTCAATCGCCGTCCTTCCGTTCTGAGGTTACTTTTTTTTTTTTTTTTACCCTTTAGTAAGAGGTAGAACCGAAAAAATAGTCGACCTCCGTCTGTATGTCTGTGTCATCCTTGACAACGTCTGTAAAGCTCAGTAATGGACGTTGTCTCTGGTGTCGTATCTGTTATCTTCAGAAACAAGCAAAGTTTGTCTCTGAAG
>NW_011359125.1:2322042-2340633 GCF_000735185.1 Notothenia coriiceps | reverse complement strand
GATGTAAGCACATCGAGACAATAACCAGAGCTAATATTGGCGTGAACACGCAATACATTGTGTAGACCAGGTTAGTCTGGTCTCCCGACGGACAGAGGACAGTAGTAATACCTGCAGAAAATTTACTGGCGAGTCCTCCTCTCCTCAAAGTAAAGGGATTGGCGGACGGACGAAGGGGAGGAGAGTAGGAGCCAAGGGAGGAGCTGAAGCGTAGAGGACACCCGCCCTAGATTCATGTGTGCTCCTTCCTCAGCTCCTCCCCTTAATCTTTAACTCTTTGAAGAAACAGTTTCAGAACAGGGTGTAACAAACAAACAGGTTTGGAACTGCTCTTAGATGGACACCTTTAGGCCGCTGCGTCATCCCAGCAGCAGCCACTACACTTATAAATAGATTATTATATAAGGTTACTGAACATTATCTGAGGAAGAACGTGATAACATAGCACAATAACCCAACGTGAACCTCCTCGGACACCTCTTCGAAAAGTACAGGTATTGAAGGTGAGATCACGTTATATTTTTATTTTTCGGAACTAGACTTAAACTTAGGAACTTTCGTCGGCCATAGAGGACACATTAGGCCTGCGTCATCCCCACCGAACAACAGCAGCCACTACTTCCCGCGGGGAGGTCTCTCGTATCGTCCACGACGTCGCCCTTTGTCACTCTCACCTTGTGACCGGGTGACGGAGTCGGCGCCGGACACTGGAGAGGGTTTTCGTCGCCCTTGTGTGGCGGTCTCTCGAGACTGCTGGTCGCCCCCTTCCTAATTATTAGTGTAACACATAATAATCGATCAACACAATATTTCTCGTACCACCTACATAGTCCATGTAGTAATTCATGCTAATTTCTAGGGATAAATTTGACAAAGAGTAAGTTATCCGAGTCAATATATGTTTTGTTTTGTACAGAGTTAACTTTTGTTCCTCGGGGAGGGGTGCAGGAGACTCTCTCTAACCAATGTTTCTTCGAGTACCACGGATTCTCCTCAGTCCACTATATCCATCCCCCCCAATGGAACCAACGACTAACCGATTCCAATGTGTTCCTGTTTTGGTTAGTGCTGTAGTATTCATCCGGTTTACGACTAGTACAGAGTAAAAGTCTGTCCAAAAATATCTTTACCTTAAGTTTTTCTCTCTCTTAAAACAAGGACTTTGAAAGTCTCAGACAAAGAGTGTCTACCCCTGTGTACACCTACATCTTCATCTGTACTTCTTCTCCCCTGGTGTACAACTACATCTATCTCATGTACTTTTTCTCCCTGTGTACAACTACTTCTTCTTGTACATTCTTCTCCCTGTGTACAAACTACTCTTCTCTGTACTTCTTCTCCCCTGTGTACACTATACTTCTCTGTAACCTCCATCTCCCTTGTACAACTAAACATCTTCTCTAGTACTTACTTCTCCCCTGGTACGACTACATCTCTCTGTACTTCTTCTCCCCCTGTGTCAACTACTTCTTCTCCCCTGTGTACAACTACCATCTTCTCTGTACTTCTTCTCCCCTGTTGTACAATACATCTCTCTGTTACTTCTTCTCCCCTTTTGTACAACTACTTCCTTCTCTGTACTTCTTCTCCCCTGTGTACAACTACTTCTTCTCCCCTGTGTACAATACATCTCCTCTGTACTCTTCTTCGCTGTGTACCAGACACTTCTTCTCTGTACTCTTCTCCCGTGTACCACTATATCTTCTCTGTTACCTCCTCTCCCCATTGTACAACTACATTTCTCTGTACTCTTTTCTCCCCTGTAAGTACCAACTACATCTTTTGTACTTTTCTCCCCTTTGTAACAACTCTTCTTCTCCCTGTGTACAACTACATCTTCTCTGTACTCTCTCCCCTGTGTACCACCGCATCTGTCTCTGTACTTCTTCTCCCCTTGTGTCCAACTTACTTCTTTCTGTACTTCTTCTCCCTGTGGTAAACTAACTTCTTCTCTGTACTTCTTTCTCCCTGTGTACAACTACTTCTCTCTGTACTTCTCTCCCCTGTGACAACTACTTCTTCTCTGTACTTCTTCTCGCCCTGGTACAACTAATCTTCTCTGTACTTCTTCTCCCCTGTGTACCACTACATCTTCTCTGTACCTCCCCTCCCCTGTGTACAACTACTCTTTCCTGTACTTTTCTCCCCTGTGACAACTACATCTTCTCTGGTACTTCTTCTCCCGTTGTACAAACTACTTCCTTCTCCCCTTGTGTACAACTACATCTTCTCTGTACTTCTTCTCCCCTTGTACAACTACATCTTCTCTGTACTTCTTCTCCCTGTGTACAACTACATCTTCTCTGTACTTCTTCTCACCCTGTTGTACAACTACATCTTCCTGTACTTTCTTCTCCCCTTTGTACAACTACTTCTTCTCTGTACCTCTCAACCTAAAACTTATTACAACTGAATTTTGCAAACTTAAACTTTTCAATACACAGAAACGACACTAGGACTCAACACGTAACCGGGAGTGGCACATCGTCGTAGTGTGACCCCCCGGGCAGCGCAGCATTTACGTACGGGACGTCCCCCGCGACCGTCGAGTCCGTCCGTCTTCGCAGCCTCACCTTCTCAAGGAGCGTACCGAACTGTCGGCCGACCCCACGCCCTGTCTCGGAGCCGGTGTCGAAGGGTGTAGAGAGCTTGTCCTCCTCTCTCCGTGCTCTCTCTGCAAACTTATTTATTCTATAGTTTTGTTCTACAAGTGTTTTATTGTAGGGTAGAACGATGAGAGGAGACGAACACAATTATTGATGTCACAGGATGGGCAATACGCATAATATTATTGTTTCGATAAGTAACAATTATAACATTACATGTACGCGAAGCTCTGAACTTTTCGCGAGTTTATTTATGGGTCATTAACAATAATAAAGGTGTAATTTTTGTCTGCCAAATTACCTACCAAATCAAAATGCCTGAGAACCAAACTCGTCGCAATACATCCTAATAAAAAGAATGTGGTTGATGGGGCGGTTAAGAGACAAGCGTGAAGGAGGTCGGTTCCTCTGTCAACGTCTCTTTCAAGGAGGTACGTTTGATGACTCTCGTTCTAGGACACTTAGTGGAGACCTATCTCTGAAATGTAAACTAAAAAATAATAAAAACGAACGAAATTCGAAGGTTCTGCTCTCGGTAGTCAAGGAGATAAAAACTAGCTACGTCTATAGAAGTTGAGAGACGTTGAACGTAAGTTTATGTCAAACAAAGCCCCATACAGGGAAATTCCAGTTCGTCACTTGACTCTTGGTGACGTCTCTATATAATTTCGGACACTTATGTAAAAAATAGTATTTATAAACGCATGGTCTTTTTTAGACTTGAAAGTCAAGAGAAAAACAAACAAAAATGAAGCACAAAATATTCAACATAAGAATAAGACAAAACACATTTTATGAAAACTGGAGGACAAACTTTTCATCATTATCATCGAAAAAATATAAATGTGCAGACCATAATGTTACAAAAGAGTTATTCACGTTTGTTTAGGTAAATCTTACGTTACTATTACATTAAAAAATTTAGTCGTTTATAGTGTAGGTCGGCAGACAGAAACCAGCACCACACACATTGGACACCACCCCTCACTACTGCCCACGCAAACACGGTACAGAGAACTACTCGGAACCAGAGGGAGAGGTTCGAGAGGTGGAGGGGAGTATAAGTCTCCCTGCGGAAGGTGGACCCTATCGGTACCCGGCCTTCCCCACTCCCATGTGTGTGTGTGTGGTGTGTGGGTGTTGTGTGTGTGGTGTGTGGTGTTGGTGTGTGTTGTGGTGTGTGTGTGTGTTTGTGTGTGTGTGTGGTGTGTGTGTGGTGTGTGTTGTGGGTGTGTGTGTGTGTGTGCAGTGTGGTGTGTGTGTGTGTGTGTGGTGTGTGTGTGTGTGTGTGTGTGGTGTGTGTGTGTGGTAAATTTAGGTATGTAATAAGGTGTATCGAAGTAAGTTGTATGGAATTTCCCGTAAAACAATAAGTGATAACTTCGTCAATGGAGATATTTTGCCAACATGTCCAGGTCTCTACTTATTAAGGAGTACACTACTTGAGCTGGTCGATTTAACATACACGGAAAAAATGACATGTACGTTTCGTTACTCACAAATGAATCACTTTATAATTATTATTATATTATTATTATTTGAAATAAACATATCTCTCCGCTTGCACTTGGAGGTACCCTGAATTAAAGCCTTTTGATACATAACTTCAGTTACCTCTCTCTTTCAATAGAAAGCTAGGCAAACTTAACAAGGGCTTAATTGTGTACTACACAGTAAATTTCTATTAAAAAATTCATTTTTTTTTACAAAACGGAATTTTTGACCGCATTCCGCTGAAAAAAGACCGACTTTGGGCGAGTACTGGGAGTTCAGAGACAAGAGCGGTGTTGTTGTTGCAGGGATTCAACCGGCAGGATGACAGAAAGGTTGTTCCCTTAACTGATGGGAGGGTAGTGGTGTTACTTTGTGCAGGTCTTTTCTTACAGTACGTTTCGACCGGACCGAAGGAAACTAAGGGGACTTGACGGACTAGAAAATATTACCAAGTTACATTCAGTAAACAGTCTATCGTGTTTCATCTTTCTATGCGCTCACGATATACATCGCAATCGTAATCGTACAGAGGTGGCCCCAGTAGGCCGAATTTACAATAATTATGGGCCTTAGAGGTGTGGCCACACTGTCATGAGAAGTTGTCCCAAGGTCTTTATACTTTGATTATGAGAATGACCTGACAAAACCAACGAATTTACAATGAAGGACCAATCCGATTATTTTTCTGTTCGATTCCGAAATTACGATTGATTGCACGTCGATCCATCGTTGAACTAGGTCGGTGAACCAGGAGAGTAGTCGCCCTTCGCTTTTTGTTCGTTCGGTAACGACAATACTATTGTTTGGACCATGGTTCGTGTGTCAGAACAATTTCAATAGAATAGAATCGATTAAATCACTCCTTTTGTTAATACTTTAGTCAATACTGAGACCCTAAGACATCAGAAAGATCAACGCATTAAAAGTATCAGAATATAAAGTTAGTTGTCAAATGCTGTTTTGCCACTGAAAATACGTACCTTTTACTCAAAATTCTAACTGTTTGTGTCATACACATAAGCACCTGTTATAGTTTGCCCTAGCTTTCTATTGGAAAGGGAGAGGTAACTGAAGTTATGTATTAAAAAGGTTTTATTCCAAGGGTACCTGGCCTTCATACCGCCCTGAAGCGGAGAGATATTAGTATGAAAGTTGCCTTCTTCTTTCAGGAACTTAATATGACGGTTCCTAATTTTATCAATCATATTTGTTAATTTTATCTATATTTACATTTTATTTTCGTTTTTGTCTTTTTTATGCGTTTTTTGTACCTGTACTATGATCACCACTTTTTTTGTTTGGTATGACAACGACCGTCCTCCTCTAAGTAACTAAACAAATTCCTCCTCCTCCCCTACGGTAGTAGAACCTGACTCCTCCTCCTCCTCTAAAGTAACACACCAATTTCTCCTCCTCCCGCTTTCGGTAGTAGAACCCGACTCCTCCCTCTCCTCTAAAGTAACCAACCAATTTCCTGCTCCTCCCCCTTGCGGTAGTAGAACTGACTCCTCCTCCTCCTCTAAAGTAACAACCCAATTTCCTCTCCTCCCACTGCGGTTAGTAGACCCGACTCCTCTCCTCCTCTAAAAATAACCAACCAATCCTACCTCCTTCCTCCTCCTGCGGGTAGAACCCGACTCTCCCCTCGTCCCGTCGCCCCCCAAACCAAACCGTCATTAGACGTTCGCTTTCCCTCTTTGAGAACTACACCAACTTCGGCCCCGCCCCCGACCCAAAACCCACCCGTCCTCGCCGCCCCCCCGAAGCCCTCCGCCTCCCTCTCTACGACCTCGTCCCCCCGAGCCAACGCTGACTTAACATCCCGAGAGCAATGAATTCATTAAATGCTTTGACAATAAATACATTAAAAAAAGTCATCTGTGGAAGCCGTGGCGCTGTAAAAAATAGGACCAATCATCTGAGCCGGCCCGGCTAAAGTAACTGGATGGCCTACCTGCCTGTCAGCCTTCCATCTGTGCACAAACTGATCTCGTGCCCTCATTGGTCATGTGTGCGTTCGTGTGTGTTGGAGGAGGGGCTCTGTAAAGAAGTCTGAAGGAAGGGGCAGATTTTTTTCGGCTGCGTATTTTCAAATTCTAGCGCACTCCAGCTGGTTTCTCCATTCTTACCTACCCTACCTTTAAAGCTTAAAGAAAAAAAGACGACTGAAAATAGTTTCTGTAAAAATCAACAAATCAATCAAATTGAATTTCTCATCATACATGGAAATAACTTTGTCAGGTTTATTATTATCATCAATGGTTTGGGGATGTTATAAACACAAGCAGAGACACATAGGAAGGTCCGTGTATTTGTAAATAATTCTATTTATTAGTTATTATTTCTATATAATTTACTCTTTTCAAACATCTCTCTCTCTTGTGTCGTCTGGTTGGCAATGAACATCTGAAGTCCCAGCTTCTTGGAACAACACATCTGACACTGGGTACAAATGTAGTAAAACAGGATAAAGGAGAATGTATGGGAATGGGAGTTGCTCCCGATGGCATGGCCAAATGTGTGTGAATGTTAGTTCCTAGAGTAAGGTACACTGCTCTGTATGAATGGGTGTGAATGGGGGAATGACATGTAGTATGTAAAGCGCTTTGAGGGGTCGTAAAGACTGGACAAAGCGCTATATAAGTACAGTCCATTTACCATTTAAATACTTTACATTGGAATAAAACACAGCTTATTGTAAGTATACATAAATGTATGGATTGTAACCAGATGTATGTGCTATAAACAATTGAAGGGGAAGTCTGTTGCTCTTGGTCCTGTATGATTTTGAAAGGTCAAATCTATTTTAAGCAGTTTATACATTTCTATGACCCCATTTATCACCTCTGGATACTGATAAGAGTTTATTGGAGGAAGGAGGCAGCAGCTCTTCTTCCTCATGTGAAAGTGTGCACAGGCTAAACTGTGGCTATAAAAATCAATCAATCAATGTTTATTTATACAGCTCAATATCACACATATCTCAGTGGACAGTTTGTACAGAATATCCCTGACACGACCCCCTCTGTCCTTGTCCCCTCCCATCGGACAAAGAAAGAAATACCAATAAATCCGTCAGACAACTAGCTGGCAGGCCCCTCAGCATACTGCTTTCGGTGCTACTTGACTATGAGTGTGAATGTGTGAGAATTAGCTTAAGGCGATCAACTAACCCCCCCCCCTCTCTATCCCAGGCGTTTCTCCCCTCAGTGTGTGAGCTGTAACGAGCCCATCGTCCCCTCCCCGGGCAGCGAGGAGACGGTCAGAGTGGTGGCTCTGGACAAGAACTTCCACCTGAAGTGTTACCGTTGTGAGGTGAGACATTTAAACTCAAGGTGTTGTCAAAATAAACCTCACTTCATGTTCAAGGTTCTAGGCTTTTACTGTGATGTGTGCATAGCTAGAGTGTAGTGAACATCTTAGGTCACAGGCTCCTCCTACAGTGCAACACAATAAAACAGATCATAGCTATTGAGATGTTTACATGTTGGAATGTTTATTTCTAGTCTTTTAATTGTTTATTGTACAACACCATGTCTTTTTAAGCTGCTGCAACGCAAAGAAATCTCAAATTGGGATCAATAAAGTACTTCTTATCTTATCTTAGTAAATAACCTGCTAATAAACACATCTGTGTGTCTGTCCTGCAGGATTGTGCCCGCCCTCTCTCCATAGAAGCCGATGAAAATGGCTGCTACCCATTGGATGGCAAGATCCTGTGTATGAAGTGCCACACCCAGCGAGCCAAGCAAGCTGCGCAGTGATTGGCTGAAGCGGCGTTACTCTCCGATTTAACTATGAACCAAAATCCAAAAGCACAGGATTCATCCAGCGGCCCTTTTGCCTTGGCAGCAGTCATTCAGTGTACATGTGCAGGTGTGTGTGTGTGTGTGTGTATGTGTGTGTGGAGCAGTGTGTCTGCATGCAGATCCAGAGTAGTATTCCCCTCGTCTTTGTTCTCTTCAGTGCAGAAGTAATGTACTGCATTGATTTCCATCTTTTATCCCCGAACTCATCTAGCCCTCTTTGTGTACAACCACATATTTTTTGTGCATATTCCTTGTTTACGCTAAACGTTTCCAGCATAACTTGCACAAGAACAGTCAAAAGAGCAGTCTGATGAATATAAAGTTGCCTTCTCGCGCCTCCATATTGTAAGTAGCAACAAGAAATTGCCATTTGAAGCGTTCACTGGGCGGTCTCTGTCCCTGTGAGCATGGTAACGAAGACGCTTTGTTACCATAGGCTGAGAAGTGACACATTTGACCACACAGATTTCACCACTCCGATTGGCTGCTGGTTGAGAATATCTTTAACATGTTGGTAGTTTTTGTGCCTGCACGCGTGCTTAATGATGCTTTCCTGCATAGAGAGTGCTTCATGTCAGCCAATCTACTCCGACAGCATCTTAAAGACGTCTAGGGCTAATCATTAACTGCAAAAAAAAACAGGGATTGTTGCTCTTAGTTTGTGAATTTAATCATTTACAGGCATGCGTTTTCACTGTCTCGTAGCTTTCTCTCCTTCAATCATACACACAGTAAAAGGGCAAGATCAGAACAAAAACGAGTCCCTTGAGTATTTTTACATGCATGCTTTTTGAATGCACAATTATGAACAAGCACAGATCCCATTCAACGGATCTAATAAAAAGAAAATGGTTATGAATGCCAGCTGCACGGCTGAAAGCAGGACCTGTCATGTGATCGTTGCACATTTCCACAGTGAAATAAAAAGCCTTTGAGTGTCGCTTTGACTCTAAAGCCCCCGCACATGATACATTTTGTATTAGTGGTAACCATCTAGACATACTAGTAGCTTTTGATATGCATCTCTTGCTTTAAATATTGTAATTTATGGATTCTTTTTGTATTAAGTATTAAGGTTATGTGTACAAAACAACCTGTCCTTACAGTAGAGTAATAGATTAGCATATGATACAAATTAGTGACCAAATATGTTGTAGCTGGAAGTTAATAAAACACGTTACATGAGATTCAATGTCTGACTTTCATGTATGTTCTTAATCACCTTCTTGTGTTTGAGCCCAGTTTATTTTGGTTTATTGTATTGTTAAAGTTAATACCACTATTAATTCCATTATTCATCTTTTGTACTCTGTTCATGTCGGTATATTCTACTTTATTCCTATCTTACTGTACTGTATTTCGTTGATAAATGCTTACAATGATTCCATTCTGACCCTGGAGACGTGCCTTCTCCGCTGTTGTTTCTCTGAGTTGAGCCTACAGAAATTCATTCCACACAGAAAACACAAAACATGGCAACAGTGATTGAGCGTTGCATGCTATCTGTGTCAGTGGTGGTGTTTCCTCCAGTGTTTCCTCTTCAGTCTGCACCGCCCGCTCCGCCCTGCCTTCCTCATCACTCTGAGATTTGATGATGCCTTCATGGTTGCATTTATCTGGCGTTCTGTTGTGTTTTGTCATATTGTATTACATGCGGATGCCTTGTCCTTTCATATAACTTTTTTAAAAATGAATTCCTGTTTGATATGTGTGAATGTGTATGTGTTAAAAATCCTTATTTAGCCCCCCCTCCCTCCTCTCCCTTTGACTGTATCAAAAGATAAATAAATAAATACAATGCTAAATATCAAATTTTTCTTTCTGATCTCTCAACTGAACAACCATGCTATTAATAAGGTGGTGGAATAAGTATTATAGTTTACTTAAATTAAAGTTGCAATACTACATTGTAAACATTACTATAGCCGCTCTCACACCAAGTACTTTGCCGTACTTAGACCCCATTTACACGGGAACGTTTGCGTTTGCGACCCCGGAGCATGGTTGCCATGGTTGCCCTTCTGTTTATTCTGATAGTGATAGTGGATTGTCAAAGAAAAAAAATTCTATGCAAACGTTATTATTATACTTTGAGAACCCCTGGCTGGTGAGCTACTTTTGAAATGACCAGCTCACCGAGGTCTACCAACCCAAAAAAAAATCCCAAATTGCAAGAGTTTCTGAATAACACGTTTTATTTATACATGGGACAACTAGGCTGCAACAAACGACTAATTTGATAATCGATTAATCTATCGATTAATGAAACGATTAATCGACTATTCGGACTATTATGCCTTGCACAATTTCTCAAACGCTCTTATTTAGCCATCAACTTTTAGATTTAGCTTGAGGTTGTTTTAGGCATGTGGAAACTAGCAATGAAGACAATAAAGATGAATACTTGATTCAAAAATACATATATTCTTAAATTAACTAAACAAATTGTGAACAAAATTAACATTGCTTTTTATTAATTAAATAAATAATATTTCACATCAAAAGAAACAACAATGTTTTAACAAATCGTACTAAATAATCTGATAACAGAACTGTTAACAGAATAGCTGAAACTTTAACAAAATAAAGAGTAACTCTGTTACCTCTAATCATTAACCCATGTTTGTATAATTGTGTTAACTCCATGTGTTGCTGCTAGCATACATAACACCTGACGTGGAAACGTTACTCGTGGATGGGGCTACAGAGCTGCTAGAAAGACAGTCGAACCCGGTGCATTCCTCCGTCTGAATGTGGTGCACTTTTGCTTAATGTTTAGACAAATTGCTCGTGTTACCGCCCTTACATGCTAAACACTCTCGGCAACGAGCATTGTCCACCTCAAGACGGGTAACATTTAACCACACCTTGGAGCGCTTCTCTCCGCCCATACTTGCCAACCTTTAGACCTCAGAAATCGGGAGCATTTAAAAATACAAAATTGGGGGGGTTGCTAGTGGATCGCCGGAGCTGTTAGATTAACATCAACATGCTTATTGTAGTTGTAAGTGCACTGCCTTGCGGCCTGTAGCACCATCCTTGATGGAGCATGACCTGTATTTTACAGGAAAGGAGTGAGCAGAGAGTAGAGTAGTTGTCGATTATTTTTCTGTTTTCTGTGAATATCTGCCTCACCACCCTCTCAGACTTTGAGTTGCGCGCGCTACTAAAGAGACGTGTTACCATGGAAACCAAACAATGGTGTAGCTGTATTAAAGTCTGAGTGGAAACAGTTGTGTGTAAATCTGATTTTGTCAGAAATCGGGAGAAATGCGGGAGAAATATGACCCCGGGAGGAAACCGGGAGAGGGCAATGAAATCGGGAGTCTCCCGCGAAAATCGGGAGGGTTGACAAGTATGTCTCCGCCATCCCCGCCGTGTGTTGCTGCATGTAGCAGCCGTGTGTGTGTAAACTGCCCCGCCCCCTCGCACACAGACTGGGGAAAGAGATCTTGCCTGGATTGGAAAGGTCGAAAATACACCGACCATAGACGCATTTGTTTGTCTTTTTAAATGTTAGAAACGAGTTGGCAACACTAAGACTGCAAGATAATGTTTTTGTAGCAATAATGTTTCTCAACTCGCTACTCGGCCGGCCCGCCTAACTGGCGTTATACATTTTCGCCTGGGGCGCTGAACTGTAGAGGGAGCGCAGGGGTGCAGTCCAAATTTATTTATTTTTGAATAGGCCTATGTATATTTTTTTCTTTTTGTAGGCGCCCCACAGATTCCTTTTTTTTAGGCGCCGCTCAGATCAGGATTAATTTGTTTTTTTGAGAATATGAAAAATAAAACGTAGGGGCGCCCCAACACTGCACCACCCCTCTCTATGTTTTCTTTGGTTCTGTCCATTTGTGTTTCGCGTGTCGCGCGCGCTCGCGTCTTGAACGAGAATTAGAACTTCACTGTCACAACATGAAGCGGGGCAACCCCAACGAAAAAGCCGTCTGGGGCGCATGGAGAAGGCGAAGAAAGAGAGAGGAGGAAAAACTCCAGGAAAACAGAGGTATGTCTGATGACTGTTTGTGTTTATTGGCATTTTTCAAGCAACGGTATAAAGCTAGCTAGCTAACGTTAACTAATGATAGCAGCTGATATATAGTATGATAGAAGCTGGCAGATGAGCTGCTTTACCATCTAGCTTGATAGCTCTTTTTACACCAACTGCACTGTGTGGTTTTTGACTCCCGGTTGATGTAATCCTATGAGGGAGTCCAAGAAGTAAAGTTCTTTTGGTTGTCAAGGTCCCACCAGAACACCCACTCCCCTCTCAACCTTTCAAGTAAGTCGAGGTTCACGTTGAGAAAAGTAGATACAGACTGACAGGCGAGTACTCGAAGTCCCACCAACGAGTCACAACTGTGACGAACCAGTTGAGCAAGGGACCCGTCAAGCCCCTTCAACTGTTCGGGTGTAAACGGACCTTGAAGAAGGTCCGACAAAGTTGTTGCGAGTAACTCCCTTCCACTACGTTTGTAGTTAGGCTAGGGACAACTTTTTACATTGAAGGTAGAAAAAATCCCGTACCGGTTAGACGAGTAGTCACCGCTAAATATTCTCTTGACGAGAACCAACTGGCAGGGTGGAGAAGAGGAACTCCTGTCGGGGTGTAGGTAGTAGGAGTGTGTACAGCAAATACGTCCCGACTAGCACTCCGGCCCGTTTAGGTCACCGGACGACTCATAAGTCCCACCCGGAAACAGAAAGAGTCCTCCAGTTGACACTACAGTTCAACGTAACTGTGTCTGACGTACTGCAATGACTGCGACAAACTTGAAATGACTCCTTGCCCACAGCACACGGTGGTGCGGTGTCACGTTTACCTGCTTCGCATCCTGGGGTGAAGGAGTCCGGTTTCTCGACACGCGAGATAAAACTAGTAGTACAGTCACGAACAGGCGGAGTGGAGGTTTTGAGCGTAGAGCTTGACTACTCGGACTATACGCGTGTCGAAGGTGTGGACACTGGGGGCCGAGACGGTTTGGACCAAAGTCTGACGTACTAAAGGTTCCATCAGCCCTGTACCGAGAAGTTTAACAGCGGTCGCCCCGGAAACAACTACGACTTTGTGTTACATTATTTCGAAACCTCCATCGTTTCATAGGCACCCGTTTAGATCCCTCGAAAAGCGTAAGTTCGATTGTGGGTTCTAACTTCTCACACACGCGGTGTACCGTCGCTTATCACGGGAGCCCAAATCAAGTTCATTGGACCGGACTTGAGCAAACAAAAAAGTTGACGCGTATAACCCGTGGTAACAGTCTTCTGAGCATGGATTGGTCAGGGTTTCCCCCTACAAGGTCAAGAACCTCCGGAAAGGTCCTACTTTCCCTACGTGTTTGAGAGGCGGTCAACTAAAGGAGTCGCTGTTTCCTTCGGGGTACTTCACAAGGAATTGAAGCACCGTAGAGAGGGTAACATTGGATTAGGAATTCTTACTGTACTATTGACGAGACACACCCGATTACAGCTCCACAGCCGTCAGGTCTTACTACCTTATTATAATCGGACGAATTAAAGAAGTTAGTACACCCGTCGACTAGAGAGAGTCGGCTATTGTAAGTTACATCAAGTAAAACCTTTATAAAAAAAGCTCTATTACAACCATATCCAACGTGAGGGAAAAAACTGAAATCCCGATTGCACAAGGAAAGTAATCGTCCCAGTTTGTAACACACGGTACGAGTCCGAGGTGAAGAAATTTCCTCCAACGGTAACAACCCAAACAAAACTCACACAGTCGTACAAGCGGGGACTCCGGGGGTACAAGAGAGAGGTCGGGATTACTAACTTACTCGCCGCTGGTGGAACAATGGTGGGAGTGTCCGCACCCAGGGCGTGCGACGGTGCGGTAGAGAAGGAAAGATACAGACATACGCGTGTAGAGTCAGGATTAGTTATCAAACCCGGGGAAAACATTAGCTTTGAGATTGAGAAAGGTACTAAGCGTACACAAATCATACAAGACCTCACAATAGCACCAAAAAGTCATTAACCACCGTTTCAAAAAGGTCAGTAAATCAGGGACGTGGACTAATTAAACATAAGGAAGACCTCTTGTCGAACGTGTTTGGTGTGGAGTTTCCGCGACAGCAAAAGACACGCTCATGTGGTATCGGTCGAAGGAGGAACTAAAGGAAGGGTGAAGATGGGTTCAAAAGATTTATTTGTCAAGACCACCACCGTCGAAGAGGGTAGAGGAAAAACCTTTGTTACTTCACACCAAAACGGACTATCCAGAGGTACGAGTGTTTGAGACAAGAATGGAATTAGTCTGGTACGGGGACCCCTTTTGTTTTTTTTTTAGACCGGTCAAAAAAGGCCGTCCCAGTTGTGACGACGGAACACCGCAGTGCACGAAGTCTGACAAACACCATAGCCCTGGTTACGGAGAGGAGCGTCTAACACATCGTCCGGTCCAAGTGAACCCTGTCCATCATCACTAGCAAAGTTGGACGTCTCGTGCGAGTTTGTAACGTACCTATAGTCAGTATGTGGCGTGACACACACACACACACACCACACACACACACACACACACACACACACACACACACACACACACACACACACACACACACAACACACACACACACACAACGACACACACACACACACACACAAAATTGTAATTATACATGTAATAATCATTATATCCACGATAAACCATTACTTCCTTATTATTTGATCTTTTTGACACCATAGACACGACCCTTCGAAGGTCCACACTTGGTACACGTACTTGATGGGTGTTTGGGATTATTGTGAGTTGTCCGTTATAGTGTTTTTTGAACTGCTTAGTGTACGATTGTCTGTCACTACGTCATCTGAGTCCAACATCGTCACCACCTCACCCTAATGGGTCTTATAAAATGTTTACGTTTGTCCTTTTGTGTATCTTTACGGACTCATCCAGATAAACGTTATTATGACTCGTAAGTCTGGATGACTGTATTAAAGACGACACGTTTATGCACTCGTTTTATATAAAAAATTCACTATTGGATCGATCAATTACTAAATCGTCTGAATAAAAGCACAGGTAATGGTAAACATTCGGAATGTCTACCTTGTTTTTATCTATCGAAATTACTTATTATTTATATATATGTNGTCAGGACTTCCTGCAACAACACCACGCCGTTATCTTGATTCTGATTGGCCAGAAGACATTATCAAAGATGTTCTATTGAGAAGACGATCACTACGTGACAAAAGTCACGTAGTGATCGTCTTCTCAATAGAACATCTTTGATAATGTCTTCTGGCCAATCAGAATCAAGATAACGGCGTGGTGTTGTTGCAGGAAGTCCTGACGGAGAATACCTTTGCTGTAGTACATCTCTGCTCTATATACATCGATACAACATTACATGTTGATAGAAATCAACACGTAATGAAATAAGACCCCACGGTTTGATGATTGATAGGTGTGTGGAATGTCTTTCATTTTGACACACAGAACAATGTTATAATAAACATACATACTGTATGTTAAATGGATATATCCGCCTTCTTTCATTTATCTTTCCATTCCCACAAAAATATACATAAAGAAATGGCCTATTTTGGACATAGTTCGAATGGTGATTAATCATGATTAATACATTTTTAAGCTGTGATTAATCTGCCCTAATATATGTATGTATGTATGTATGTGTGTGTGTATATATATATATACATACACATATATCATTAAATGAGGAAGTTTGAAATCATACTTGAACGGAGTTGGCCTTTTTTTGTTTTGCCCCTGCCTGGGTATTACTATTTAGAGCCGCAAGCAGTTGGAATTGTGTCCCAGTGCACTGAGTACAAAGTCAATTGAAAAAAATAATTGACAGGTTGCCAGTCCATCACAGATCTGACACAGCGGGTTACTTCCTATTTCTGCTGTGCCCAATTTCAAGTTTGCAAGTCACCTTAGCACCTCATTTTTTTTTTTATTGTATTCGAAAGCTTAGAGCGGAGCCAGTAAAAAATACTAGGCCTGGCACTCACAAAACATCTTTGACAACAATGACAGGTTGTTTTTTTGCATGTTCTGACAAGACATGAGAACAAATTGGGAAAAGAGAAAGGGGTATGACGTGCAAAAAGTGTCCGAATGCCAGAAACTAACCTGGGCCGTTGCATTTATACCGCATGCGCTGTAAGCACTTGGCTTTCAAGACAATTAAAGGACGACAGTCTTTTGAGACACCCTTGCAACTATGTCTGCACCGTAAAACATATTTTCATTATCATTAATTTGTCTTTTAATTGCTGGGTTATTTAATAATTAGTAGAAATGCTAGAGCCCAGATGACTCCTCCTTGTTGTATCCAACCAGCAGTCCCAAATTCGAAGATATCGACTGTACTATCACATAACAAACAAACAGCAAATTGCCCCATTTCAGAAGCTAGGAAGCAGATAATGTCTGTCATTTCTTTCTTGTAAAATGATATTGATTCTCCAAATTGTTGCATATTATTTTTCTCTCCATCGACTGTTTGATGAATGAGCCAACTGCTCCGCTTTCAAAAGCACTGTTGGACCAGTTCTCTTAAGTGTCATTATTTATCAACTTCTAGATTTTGTATTGACTTGACAGCAGGGCAAGTATTTTAGTATTACATTTAGTATCACCTTTAAACCAAGCATGAAAAGTCTTGTCAATTTTAGAAAGGATCCAAATAAAATATGTAAAATGCTAGGTTTACTTTACTTGTATCAATAAATGTACCTAATTTTAACACAAACTGTTTCCTTGTCATTTTTAGTAACAGCAATGAGGGCGCGGCTTTCAAAGAGGAAAATGTAGCAGCCATCACAGAACTCCAAGAGGCGCACACAAACGCTCTGAGCAAGATGGCAGTCTCCGTCACAGAGCTTGAAAGGTGAGCACTCCAGTTGTCAGTATTCCTGGAGTTATGAGGTAACATTCAGTCAATGTGTACGCTTCACAGAACGCTTCTCTACTGCTTTTCAGCACCAGGGATGCTCTGCGGGGGGCAGAGGGAAGACGGGAGGAACTGCAAGCGGAGGTGGAGAGGGTGACGCAGCAGGTGGAGGAGATGGAGAAAGGGCTTCAACAGAAAGAGGCGGAGGTCAGCCAACTTAAGGAGGGGCTCGAGGAGCACCAGGAGCGACAGTTAGCCGGAGCAAAAGCCAGGGAGGATAATTCAAGGTATGCTTCCAATTCCCTTTGCGTAGAAATAACTGTCATTCTTCCAGTTTTTTCTATATTATCTTTTTTCCTTGACTCATTAGGAAGTTGCTGGAGGTCCAGACTTGCCTTGCACAAAAAGATGAGGAGATAAAAGCCATGGAGACGAGCCACGCCGCCCTGATCACTCAGCTACAGCTGGACATACAGCTGCAGGCGAAAGAGAGAGAAGAGGCTCTGGGGCAGCTAGAGGAACAGAGAGGTCAGGGTCTGACTCAGCTCCAAAAGGAAAAAGCCCAGAAACTGGTAGAGGAGGTCCGCCAAGAGAAAGAGGAAATAATGGAACAGCTCACACAAGAAAGAGAAGAGAAGTTTGAAATTCAGATAGCTCTACAGGTGGAAAAGGAAGCATTGGAGGTTGAAAGGGAGGAGCACCAGCAGGGCAGGTCAGAGGTGCTCAGACTGAACGCAGAGATTGAGAGAATAGACGAGGAAATGAAGAGTCTTCTGTCTCAAGGGGAAGTCAAAGAGCAGTCCAGGCTCGCTCTGGAAAATGAACTAAACGTGGCAGAGCAGGAGAGAAATCGCCTGGAGGAGGTCGTGCAAGGCGGCGTGAACTTCCAGGAGCGATTAGACATCATGGAGGAGAAGACCCTGACTCTGCAGCGCCAGTTGGAGGAACAGAGACAAGACAGGCGGGCTCTGCAGGAGCAGGTGGAAGTTCTGACTCAGCAGAAGGTGACGCTGCAGTGGGAGATGGAGGAGCAGCGGCAGGAACTCAAGAGACAGATAACTGAAGCCCAGGAGAAAAGGTGAGGGAGTTTGGATTCTTTTTGTGTGCGCAGTTTTTAATTGAGGTTTTTTTTTTTTTTATTGCACTTTTTAACCCTGCGTTTTCTTCTTCTCAGCTCCCACAGTTCAGAGAATGAAAAGTGGAGGAAACAATATGAGGAGCTTTTTGCGAAAGTCAGGCCCTTCCAGGTGAGTTATAAAAAAAGAACATCGATTATCATCTTTTTTTAAAGGTCCCATGTCATGCTTTTCCGGTTATTACCCGTCCCCTTGTGTGTTATGAAGGTTTTTATGCATGTAAACAGTGTGCTAAACAGTGCCGAGCAAAACCTCAAGACACCTGTGTGAGTTAAACTCTACACGAAATACCTCTCAAAAGCCGGTTGGAGATACGTTCACTGCTCCATGATTCTCGGTAACTTCATGATGTAAGCGTTACCCGGGAACCAAATGGACCAATCCGCGGAGCCGTTGTTAGCAGCTGATTGCGTCCAACTGACCACTCCCGGCTTCCTCACACACACACTTCAGTGCATCCAGCTCTGCTCCATTTCTCCTCTGGCGCAGTGCTGATACAGACAGTTGGAATCGCGGCGAAATTTCTCTCTGCAGACCCATACTCACAGCGTTATTCAACCTTTTTCGTATCAATATCAAGCCTACACTATTGTTTTACTTCGGCTGCTGACTTTGGTGTGCTCAGGCCGTGAGTTTGGCTGGTGTTCGCTGTCGCCTAAAC
>NW_011359125.1:2316576-2321997 GCF_000735185.1 Notothenia coriiceps | reverse complement strand
CAACAACAATCATATATAGAATACAATACAGTGTACAATCTGGTTATAATACAGTTTATTCAGATGTTCTCTAGTCGTTTTTGTTTTTGTTAGTTTGTATATTCAGTCTGTAAATCTTTGTGTAATTTTCCTTTTCTAAATGGTTATATTCTGGATCTAACTTTCCTTGACAGCTTATTTTGTTATGTTGTTTGTTTGCACCATCACACACCAAGGCAACATTCCTTGTATGTGTGACGTGACCTGGCGATAACTTAAATCTACGTCCAACTACCGGCTATTGTACACGAAGCGTTAGACATATCTTTCACTTCTTTATTTAAACTGACACTCTCAGAGAGGAAGGTAATATTCTGAAAGCAGCAAAGCTTCCTTTTATTAATGAACGAGGCAACTTTGATTAAGTAAACCTGGAAGCGCTCCGCGGGTTCGGGCTTATTTCAGGAGTTAGTGCTTTCATCTCTGTGAATATGTATTTGGCTGTTTTTTTTGAACCAACATTATTCTGCAAGCGATCCAGCACATCCCAGTCGGATGGAAAACGCTCTCCATTTATGGCGGCTCTCTCACCGGGTCTCTTGGCAGCAAACTTCTGGCTCACCTCACTCTCGCTGGGTCCCACCCTCTCCATTCTGTGTGCCATCACTCTCTCTCTCTCTCCCCGAGTGTCTCTCTCAGGTGAATCACCAGCTTACCTCACTTTTTTTTTTCGGTATGGGGTGCAGTCACTCTATCATTGAGCTTTCACCTGAACCAGAACTAAATGAAACCACCTCTCCACTATTCCACTGACCCTCCGTCTGCTCATTCGTCATTATTAATCAATGGCTCCTGTGAAACAAAGCCTTTGATCTCCTGCTCCTTCTCTGTATCCCAGTGGTGTTGTTGTGTTGTGTGTGTGTGTGGTGTGATCTGTGTGTGTGTGTGTGTGTGTGTGTGTGTGTGTGTCATGGCGGGACATCTGTTTGAATTAGCTTCTTCTTTGGGTATGATTTGCTTGACTTTTTAGACATTTAATTGATAAATTATTAAAATAGTGTAATATTGTCGGTTTTGCTTATCATTTGGACTTATTTCAAAAAAGCACTGGTAAAGTCTTATTTGTGCCTTCCGCTGGTCTGGTATAATGTTTTTGTTATTTGCATTGGGATGAGCAGGACACTGTTTGAATTACCGGACCCATGTTACAAAAAATCTAATGTAAAAACAATATTACCTTTAAAAATAGAATGTGAAAATGAATGTTATTTACTGTCAAGGACTGAATAATGTAGCCAAAAGTAATGAGTGATTATTGCATTATACGAGCAATGCTCCACCTGAAAAGTGTGATAGGACTATGATAGCTACCTGAGTCTCCTATTGGTGTGTGTGGTGTGTGTGTGTGTGTGTTGTTTGTGTGGTGTGGTGTGGTGTGTGTGGTGGGTGTGGTGTGGGTGGTGTGTGTGTGGGTTGGTTGTGGTGTGTGTGTGGTGTGGTGTGGTGGTGTGTGGTGTGGGTGGTGTGTTGTGTGTGTGGCTGTGTGGTGTGGTGTCGGTGTGGATGTGGTGTGTTTGGGGTGGTTTGTGTGGTGTGTTGGGTGGTGTGTTGTGGTGGTGTGTGTGGTGTGGTGTTGGTGTGGTGTTGTGGTGTCGGTGTTGGTTGTGTGTGTGGTGGTGTGTGGTGTAGGTGTGGGTGTGGTGTGGTGTGGTGTGGTGTGTGGTGGTGGTGTGTGTTGTGGTGGTGGTGTTGGTGGGTTTGTGGTGGTGTGGTGTGGTGGTGTGTGTGTGTGTGTGACTGTGGGTGCTGTGTGTGTGGTGTGTGTGGTGTGTGTGGGTGTTGTGTGTGTGGTGTGTGGTGTGGTTGGTGTGGTGTGTGTGTGTGGGTTGTGTGTGTGGGTGTGTGTGTGGTGTGTGTGTGGTGTGTGTGTGGCTGTTGTGGTGTGTTGTGGTGTGTGTGTGTTGTGTGTGTGTGTGTGTGTGTGTGTGTGTGTGTGTGTGTTTCCACAAGTGTATTAGTCAATTATCCTTCTTGCTTCCTACCTTGGGGTTGAAAGGTCCCCTGGCTCTCCATCTTCGGACATAAGTCGGTCAGAGTGTCCAGGCTGGTTGAGTCGAGTCGTCTGCTTCTCCACAAACCTCTGCAGGGGGAGAGGAGGAGATGGTCAAAAGGAGTACTTCATTTACCACAAATAAAGTGAGACACAGCTAATGAGAAAACACGATGAGCCAGGAGAGAAAGGTGGATGATGATACATTTTTGACGTTATAAATTATGGATTCCTTTACCAGTGCTGTTTCGGGTCTTTTATCTATACAAATATGGCAAGAAGAAACATTTACTTGAAAGTGATTGTTGCTGGAAACCCTGATAAAAGAATTGAATGACAAACAACACACTTAATGTAGTGTAGTAATGATGACAGGGAAACAAATGACTAATGATTGTTATTGAGAACTTTAGATTTGAATTTATTTGATTGTTTAGAAGAGAAACATTAGGCATGAACTCTGGCTGTCTTAACAGGAGGTGTACAGTGGCTGCATTTGTTTTTATTCCCTTACATTTGCTGCCTTTATACCGCCGACAATTCCATCTGCAATTAACACAATCCTACAATTAACTTTCAACAATAAACCCCTTCACTGGCATTTTCTAAAAAAACACTATTTTCATTCTATAAAAGGGCAATCATTCTGGTTAGGACGCGTGACACTGTGGTGTTTACCCCAGACTAATGCAATATAATTCGTGTGTAAAAAGGCCAGTATTTCATGACAACACTCACAACAATGTCCCCCAGTGTCCTCTCTGATAATGGCAATTACATGGAAATGCAGTTACATGCAGCCAAGAGGGAACATGGCAGACAGAACTTTAGCCTGAATTTCGGGAAGACAGCTCGTGACTCACCTGTTGGTTTCCAGCCAGCACTAGGAATACAGAGGCAAAGAGGGGTGCGAGGGGATGGGGTGGGGGTGGGGAGGGAGGGGGGGCGGTAAGGACGGCGGCTAGGGGGACGAAGTCTTCGGGGGGAGCTGGGAGCGACAGGTCTTCCACCGCTGGAGGGGGAGCGGGGAATTCAGGAGAGGCTGCCTCGTAGGAAGAGGGTTGGCATTCGGGGGGAGGGGCTGGCAAATCGTCATCCAGTGGAGGAGGAGGGGGAGGAGGGGGGAAGTCTGGCAGAAATGAGGAGGGATGATTGGTTAAAAAAAAAGTTGGGACAGAACGGTTTCAATATGTACGAGGACACGGTCACACATGCGCAACATTTACATTGGCAAATATTTGACTTATGCAAAAAGTGGGTTGAATAAAACATTTGCTTACGGTAGCAAAGCAAAGCCGCGTCACATGGGTTATATGAGGTTGTGATCTCAGCCAATAGCAACAAGGGTTTGTAGTTGAACCCTCCTGGCACTCCTCGTCTGCTTTTGCACGTGTCTGTCCGTGCCTTTAACCATCCACTTACATGTTCACTTTCAATAATTGATTTGAGATAGCGAATGTTTTCACACACTTCGTCTAGAGCACAAACAGGACCATTTTATTTTTTTAGTTTGGGAAATCTTCCACCTTTAAATGTTCTTCTGATAGCTTCTTGTACTAAATGTTAAACGGTGCACTCTGGACTTTTCTTGTAAACAAAGAATGTTTTTTTTAGTATTTCTTATCAAAAACACATTGAGTGTATCCTGGTGGTCGAGCAGACATGTTGAATGCATTTCCTCACTGAGAAAACATTTAGGATTTATATTTAGTAAATGTTACTGTTTACATCTCTGCTCTCTTGCTAGTGGTTTTCTTCTGCACAGCCTTTGCAGGTGCATTGCTACACTCCTTTGCACATGAACACCATCAATGGTCGACCCAAATAGCGTAAAACCATGAGCTGGAAAGCTGTGCATGTGTTTCCTCATGCATGCGAGACCCACTTGAAAAACAAATACTGTTGTAGGGTTCAAAAACTCAACAGGGTGCCTTTAATTTGGCGGGGTTTAGTTATCTGCAAATTCATACTAGTTGTTAAACGTGAGCACAACCCCAAAAGTAAAAATCCCCCCTAAAGCAAAGTTATTAGACCATCACATTTAACACAGAAAGACAGGAGTTACAGGACAGTGACGTAATGTCTCGGAGACGACTGATTAAAACGACAGCCCCACACTGAGCTATTATCAACTCGACTGTAAAGCTCTGCATGTGTCGTAAAAAAGCAGCAGGAGGAGTGGGGGGGGAGAGGGGGGAGCTGACTTAAAGGTCCCCTATTATATTGTTTTTCATCAATATTAGGTCTCAGATATATACAGAACATGTCTCTGAAGTGTCCAAACACCAAACAGATCATTGCAGCATTACCCATAATCCTCTCTGTTTCAGCCCTGTTTCAAAAGTGCTGATTCTCTGTCTGTTACTTTAGATGAAAATAAGGAGCTCCTCCCCACGCCCCTCTGAGAGAGATTTGGTTAAAAAGAACACATTACGCGCGTTCACACCGGAGTACTTTTACCTGTACTTTTCCCGTTTTGTTCCGTTAGTGCCTGGAATTTTGCGTTCACACCAAAAAGAGAACTTAGTTCAGAGAACTTTTACCCACATTTGTAGTGCCTGCTCGAGAGGTGGTACTTTCCTGGGGAGAAAAAAGTACCAATTTCTGATTGGCTGGGCGAATTGCAAACCACGCCCCGTAAAACTCTTTTGTGTTGTGAAGCCGCCATTGTATTTGCTTGCATTAGCATTATTAGCATTAGCATTAGCCCCGCGCACCAACGCAGAGAGACTAACTTATGGCAACACAAAAAAAAACATGGGAGCGGTGGAGATGAGGAGGTGTCGGCGTTCTGGCGATTTACTCTGAAGGCTCCAGTAGAAGCTGCTGGAAGTCCCAGCAGCTTCTACTGAAGCCAGTCCCCAACTCCGGGGACTTCCGGCCGGGGACATCGGGTGACAGTATACGCTGTGAAGTTGTTTGCAGCCCAAAGCAGAAGAAGAAGTGACGTCAGCGGCTTCATTTGCGTAATCTTCCCTCAGGGAACTTATTCCTGTGTGAACGCGATCTGTACTTAGTTCCATGGGGGTACTAAGTGCTGGGAACTAAGTACGGCAAAGTACTTGGTGTGAAAGTGGCTAATGGTGCTCTAGGAGGAGATTCAGGTGATAAGGTGATTGGCTAATGGTTACCAAGCCAAAAAATCGTTATGACATCATAAAGTGTCCAAAATCTGATCAGCTCATTTTCAGACAGGTTTTTATAGAAATGGATCAGGACAAAAAGAGAGAGAATCCTTTTTCCTGAAACTTTCAGAGTCTCTTTCCACAGAGGGGACACATGTTGATGTAAAAGAGACATGAACAAGTGGNCGTTGGAGATACGTCACTGTCCATTGATTCTTCCGGGTAACTCATGATGTCATGCGTTACCCGGAACCAAATGGACCAATC
>NW_011359125.1:2313607-2316517 GCF_000735185.1 Notothenia coriiceps | reverse complement strand
TTTTTCCTGAAACTTTCAGAGTCTCTTTCCACAGAGGGGACACATGTTGATGTTGAAGAGACATGAACAAGTGGATTTAGCATAGTAGGTGACCTTTAAAATTGTCTCTAAATAAGTGAGACAATGCAACATACCATCACAGAGCGAAGGGGGCGGCGGAGGAAGGTCCCCCACTCGACCAATCACAGCCGTGCCTATAGGTGTGGGTGATGGACCCGAGGGAGGGGTCACACTCTTGGACCGCGGCGGGGCCACAGAGGCAAACTTCTTTGGCTGGTTGTAGAAGGACGGGGTGGTGACTTTGAAGTTCAGAGACGACGTCACCATGAACGGCTTGCTGCTGCTGGACTCCTCCATGTTGGGTGTTTATCTGAGGGCCAACACAAGAGACATTAGTTCAAATGTGCTGGAAAATAAATATGAACTCTAAAAAGGTATGAAAACAGGTTCAAAAACTCCCCAACGACTACGTTAATCAGCTGACTGAAGTAAAGGGCTTGCATTCCTTGGCAGCGTAAGCAGGTCAAGTCTTTTGCTGGAGAATTAGTGGTGATGACACACCAGCTAAACATTTGGCTGAACAAAATTCCAAACTACACACTAATTGCAACCAGATTTGTCTATGGGGGGCTCTTACACTGAACAAATGAACTACAGAAAGGTCAGAAAGAATGCAGACTACATTTGATGGTTAGTTGCTCTTCACAGCATTGCAAAGTGTAAACGGGGAAAATGGTGACAAAACAACAAATAAGAGTCTTTGTTTCCCACTTTTGAATTGTCTGTTACTTCCTGAAATTGCAGTTTGATTGAGACGATCTATTCAGTTGTTCCGCATTTCCTGTTCTCCTTTTATACCAACTGCCACTATGCAGATTGGTACCCATTGTATTCTTTATAACTGTGGCACAGCTGTCTCGCCCCCTAAAGTCTTAGCAAACTAATTAAAATGGAACTTTATTGTGGCTTGCAGTGTTTCTTAGGATGTATGGACTTTGAACGTTTCTGGATTTTGTTAAATACCAATAAAAAAAGAAAGACAGGAGGCATTCTGCAAATCTAGTGTTTCTCCTAAACATAAAAGCTTTGGCAAATGGTCCGCAGTGGAATGAGGAGAGTGTGTGAACATCACCTCAGGCCGTGAATACAGAGCAGACACACTGGCTCTCCCAGAAGCCACAAAGTATTTACACGACATAACACATGTCAGGGACGATAGCAACTATCATAACATCCTCATGTGAGGAGCGTCAAGAAGAGGGAGAGCTCAAATATTTAACACACACACACACACACACACACACACACACACACACACACACACACACACACACACACACACACACACACACACACACACACACACACACACACACACACACACACACACACACACACACACACACACACACACACACACACACACACACACACACACACACACTGGCTGTCTTAGCTCACATTATGTTGCTGTTCAACAAACTATCCTACCCCCAACGCTCTGAAATAGTTGCATACTCCTGATATTACATGTTACAACTTGGGGAATAATATAATAATAATTCCTTATAGCGCTTTTTCCATGACCCAAAGCGCTTTACAGATACAAATTACACATACATGTAATGGTCGTGTACTGTGGACAATATCCACAGGAGCAAATTCAGGTGAAGTGTCTTGCCCACGGACACAACGGCTTAACAGACGCAGCGGCGGCGGGTTTCGAACTGGAGTTCCCCGATGATCAAACGCACAGCCCACTGCGCCACTCCGCCCCAGTGGCATGATTCACCTTAAATAGGTTGTAAAGGATACATCTCACAGGAGGAAGAAAATGGACAGATAATATTGAATAATGATCTCTTTGTTGTGTTATGCTCTACTTCCTAATGAAGCAATAATACTTCCATAAATGTCATGGTTAATGAAAACTAAGGGCATGGGAATATGTCGTCTATAATTCAAAAGTACTTCAATAAATGTCAAGTCATGTTTAGACTGCTATTAAAGCTACATTTAAAACAAATACAAGTCGGGGAGCAGACGGACTGAAAACAGCGACGTGATGACTAAGCTGCATTTATGTGTCTTGATCTTTTTTTTATTTCTTCATTTCTCTCCTTAAAAAAGGGGTAAGATTAACAAAAGCATACCACATAGTGGGAAGCATGCAATGAGCTGATAATGATACAAAATACAAATAGGAAGGAAATAAGAAACATCCTGTTAAGATAATAATGTTGTAACGTTCTCCTCTCAACACTACAGAAATATGATCCCAAAATACGAATGATTGCTCATACTGTAATAACTCAAAGGGTGTCTTTTCTTTCTTTTCATAACGAACTTTAAAGTTGTTACACGCACATATCTCCTGTGCACATAATGCAGAGTAGCTCTTTCTCTCCGAGAGCCACACTTTGTTTGCACTGTGGGTTTAATGTAAACCGGCTGTTTACACCATTTAGACATAATTGGGTTTGTATTTGGGAAAACAAACCGTTCCAGGAAGACATCAAGCCTGGAAAATGACTGTGTAGAATGGGTGGCGGTAAAAGCTAAAGTAACCAGGCACAGCTGAAGTGCTTCTTCCTCATTCCACTTTATTGAAACACTGAGGCCACGCTTCAAGTTCTGACAAGACGAGAAACCCTGAGAGCTCATCCTGAGAGCGTCTGCTGATCATGACATCACCAGCCTCGGCACAGGAAGCAGTGAGGCGTTCACTCTTCTGCTTTGTGCTTCAGCTTCCTTTAAAGTTCCAGGGGTGTCAAACTCAAATACACAGTGGGCCAAAATTTAAAAAATGGGTACTAGTCGAGGGCCGGACTGGTTCAATGTTTATTGAAGAATTTATTGAAATTAACTTATTGCACATATTAAACCTGGAACAAAAAAAGCTTAAATTAT
>NW_011359125.1:2313320-2313537 GCF_000735185.1 Notothenia coriiceps | reverse complement strand
GTGTGCAGGTGTGCGTCATATGAGAGGCCCCGCCTTACATTTTCCGCCACAGATTTGGGGAAATTGGTCCGTGCGCAAAAGGACGCAATGTCTACCCATGTGCAGCCTCGAAATTACCCCCAAACCAAGGACGCAGCCTCGGTGGAATTCCAAGTATGCTGGAGATTGGAACAGTCCTTCGGCGGCACTCGATGACGTAGCATCCTTGAAATATTGG
>NW_011359125.1:2308844-2313275 GCF_000735185.1 Notothenia coriiceps | reverse complement strand
TCACTCTTCTGACTTGGTGTGCTCAGCTTCCTTTAAAGTCCAGGGGTGTCAAAACTAAATACACAGTGGCCAAATACAAAAAATGGTGTGTACTAGTCGAGGGCCGGACTGAGTTCAATGTTTATTGAAAACATTATTGAATCTCACGTATGCCATATTAAACACTTAGCTAACAAAGGCTTAAATTATTGCATAAAACACTTAAACATCTAAATAATCAGCTGATTCATTTCTTATGGCTCTATCTGAGATCATTCTATGATTCACTTTTTCCACAGGCCAACAACAGCTTTCCCTCAAAGAACAAACCAAACATGCCCTGTTGTCTCAAGAGAGAAAGTTCAGAAGGGAACATCCATGTAAACTCAGGCTGCTGCTCTGTGATGCTAGTTCAAGCAGATACTTGGCATCTCATCTCGGGTGCAAGTTCATCAATGTTTGGGCTCAGGCTCTGAAATCCACCAAGGGCCTGATTTGGCCCCCGGGCCTTGAGTTTGAAACATGTGCTTTAAACCAATGTCGACATCTTTAACCATATGTCCTTTAGCCATGCAGAGACGTCAGCGGTTTCATGATGTCATTAGCTATTTAAAAAGCTCCCAGTGTAAATATGTTGCTATTGCGTTGGCTACACACAACTGTGTTATCTATAAAAAAGGAACATTATTTATTAATTGACCAATAATATAGTGTGTTGTGTATTTGCATTATTTATGTGTATGTACTGCATATGTTTTATCATGTTAATAGGCAGGCCAGAAAAAAAAATGTGTACACGTTTTCACTCCTTATTGCCACTCTTACTAGGAAAATGTTTGGTTAGGGGAATCATTTCTGACAAAGGTGGGACTACAACAGAACAACTGTTTAATCAAAAGGTTTAGAAAGACACAACTAGTCATTAAAGACGTTACAACTATAAGTGGAAAAACTACCGCATGACATCTACTGCCAAATGCCACCGTCCTTTAAACAAATGTTTAAAAAAAACATTCAAATAAGAGAATCTTCGCTCCACTACGCTATCCCACGTAAATCATTCTGAAAATTGCTGCATGGATCAATAAGGGGAGATGGCGAGTCTCGAATGGAGATGCATAGGTTGCCAACTTTCTGCTGGCACACAGGGTCACTTTGCAGAGCACAAAGGAAGGATAACATACCAAACCAAAAGGAAAAAGAGACAAAGGACAGGTGGGGTCCCTTCTTTAGAAAGTAGCTGGCTCTTTATTAACCTGATATCAACCTACTTCAAGTTAAACACACTGGAAACTTCATGCAAAAAGAGATTTTGACTGATAGCAGTGAAGATACAGCTCGTGGCTTTAAACAAGGTTTCTTATTCTGAAGTACTCCAAACAGAACACTTCGCTTCATAACGGCTTGCTAAAAAGGAGTGCTGGACAAGGGTGGGCATAGACTGTGATTTAGTCTTTTCATTAGAGTACTTTAGCTACCTTGTTTTAATAGACACTATGCAACAGTCCTCTCAATTATTCAGAAGTGGTGCGGACCCATCTGGCCCTCGGTACGGTCCTGAGGGATTTCATACGGTGACATCAGCTCCACCGAGCTACACACTGCAAATCCATCATGAAACCTGATCCCCGAGATGAGAGACCCTCGCTGAGGAACATTTTTGGCGCTACAAGTCAATGACATCACCTCTTTTTGTTTCTCTTGGAGCAGCCTTTCTTTCTATATATCCTTGTGCTGAGCTTTAACTCACTCGGGGCAGACTATGACCATTTCTTTTATCTCTTGTTCTTTTCACTACTTCTCATCCCTTTCTCTGGATGACATCACTTGAGGCAGCTTTTAATAATTTCTCATTTAAAGCGGTGATGGAGGATGGCATTATGTTGCCTTTGGAAAGGGCCCCAACATAAATCAAACACACCGTACTCTGGAGCTTTTGAACTTTGTATAAACTCCACATGGCTTTACTTTTACAGGGTAGAAAATTGGTTCTCAACCCTGGTATGGGCACAACAGTCGCTTTTCATTAGGCTTATCAGGGACGGACTTACACATACAGAGGGGGAAAGAAATCAGACTAACTACCTCGTAGGACGTTCAAAATACCACGGCTTTGGAATCGCTGCCCTCTGCATTTTAGGTCCCATATGGCCTATAAAGTGTAAACAGAGAAAAGTGAAACTAAGCTCTTTTGGTGGCACACTTTGTCTTATCTATGTCTTTGGTCTAAGTGTTGATACGTTTCACATGAACACTGTATTTCCTCTGAAGGCACAAACTATGTGATGCAGTACGGGGGGGAGGTGGGGGTTTACCACACTATTCAGGGGAAAAGCCAGCAGTGGTTCATTACTTTGTGGTTATAGAGGAAGTGGTTTATATACTGTGGTACTGCTTTTTTTAAATGGTCATATATGGAAATGCATGGTTCCTCACAAAAAACAAAAACACTTCCATTAAGCAGTATTTATTATTCACATAGGGAGTAGTAGTGTCGCAGTGCTTGCATATTTTTCTTTTGGGTCTATACATTAAAAAGTGAAAAATGTCCATCCAGGTGTCTCAAAGTTCAGGGTGATGTCGATAGATTTCCTGTTTGCGAGTCGAAATCACCAGTATCCAGCTTAACATGGTATAAATAAATAAATATTTGAAATGCTAAAAACAGCATCTTCTGCAATTTCAGTCTGACAATTTTAGATACATTGATAATCAAAATAGTTGGCAATTGTTTTTCTGTCCACCGTCATATTCATTAATCGACTAATTGGTTGCAGTTCCTTTTGAAAAACATGTCTCCTTAATAATCAGCAATAATCTCGTTACTGCATGGCCTACCAAACAATAATAATACACTATGTATTTCTGTTTTATTGTGTTGCACTGTTGGAGGAGCCTGCTGTGACCTAAGATTTTCATCGCCATAATAACTACACTGTGGCTATGTTCGCATGACCAATAAAAGCCTTGAACCAGTAAAAACAGAATTCCACATCTACCATTGCAACGGTTAAGAAAACCTGAGTTCCTGACAGTCTCCAAATCCGTCCATGTCTGTTCAGTCATTGTGTCAGTGACTAGTGTGTTGTTGATGAAACTCTCTATTGTTCTAATGTAAATAGCACACCCAGTTTCTGGGAAAGCGTGTCTAGGCCGGGGGGCACTAATGCGGGGACAAGCAAGCCTTTTGAGTCCAATCTTACAGGTCAGTGGACAAGCATTGAGTACCAGTGTTGTGCCCTCTGTCAGACTACAATTGGACGGCTGATTGGGCACGCAACATTTCAAAACCGGTAATAACATCAGTGTATGGGCTCCGCGTCAACCTCTGACCCATACAACCTTATCAGTTTCCACATTACAGAGGAATGATGAAGGCCAAAGACGAGTCACAAGACAGTGAGAGATCTAATCAAAGAGCTAGACATGCTGTGATCTGGGGCAAAGGAATGCCTTAAACAGACACATGGATGGTACAATTAAGGAGGATTCCTCGTCAACCCAGTCATAAAGTGTAGCTTACAGCCATTCATGGATCATCTTTGTTCACACATATCCTATTCCCTCCTCCATTAACTAAGGCGTCAGTGACCATAATCCCAGTTTTTTCAAAGAGTGGCACCACACTAACCTCAGACTACCAAAACCAGAGCCTCCTTGCTTTGAGTTATTCTTAAACACAGCTTTCTGCGACCTCGGCTTGAGGCTCCTCTCCTATCTAGCTGATGAAAAGGCAATTCAGAGAGGCAAGGCGCAGCTGTGTGGTTAACACTGATTATAACAGGATTTTTACATTCTTGAAGGAGTAGCAATGCAAAAAATGAACACAAGTCTCCTGTGTTCTTCAACCATCCTTTAACAGTGCACAGAGCTGTGGATGTTCACATGATCTCATAGATGACATGAGACACAACTAGGTTATTAATATATGCCAAGCAATGGTGAAGACAACCTTGTGGGCCCCAACATATAGAGTGCCACATTAAACTCCTTCTGGTTCCTTCGACAAAAACGCAATACAATTTCTCCATAGGATTTTGGAAAATAGCTGGAAATAAGGTCTGTGGTTGACACACATTTAAGAGACAGATCACGTTTTGTTCAGTCGGATAATCTCCACATGTCTACCCTACTTTTATAATTTTCTAATCGTAAATCTAGTCGCCAGAAGCAAAATGCTAACGTTATGCTATAAACAAACTACAGCATTTGTTTGCAAGAGGCAGGTACTTGCTTTTGAAGCAGAACACGGGGAAAAATAAACTTAGCGGGAGTGTTTACGTGTTCGGTGTAATGACGTAAAACGTCCTCGACAACTTCTGAAGTCCTATTCAGCCACTTGTTAACAACCATCGTTTTTCAGACACGTCAACTCTTCAAAAATCACCCGTGGGGTCACTGCTGATGTATTTAATGTCGTAGAACAAAACGTGATCCGTCTCTTAAATGTGT
>NW_011359125.1:2303135-2308829 GCF_000735185.1 Notothenia coriiceps | reverse complement strand
GAAGCGAGGCAAGAATCCTTCCTGGCATTCGGAAAACGAAGAGTGGAACAGGCTAGCAAGTGTGCAGGTGGGCGTCATATGAGAGGCCCCGCCTTACATTTTCCGCCACAGATTTGGGGAAATTGGTCCGTGCGCAAAGCATTGTTGGGATTTTAAGGATGCGAAGTCTACCCATGTGCAGCCTCGAAATTACCCCCAAACCAAGGACGCGGCCTCGGGGGAATTCCAAGTATGCTGGAGATTGGAACAGTCCTTCGGCGGCACTCGATGACGTAGCATCCTTGAAATATTGGCTTGGAAGCCAGTTTCCTTGAGATTGAGAAACGGCCTCTGTCCACACGAGACAGCCCCGTTTAGCTCCAACCGCTGGAGAAGCTAAAAGTACATATGCCGAGCCTGTACGTGGCGCTGTAACTTCCTCCACAAAAGCTGCGAAGAAGCATCGTTGTCATGGTTGCACTTCTGTTTATTCTCCGCAGTGGGGGCCGAGGGAACCGGGCAGACTTTTTCGCCAGTCAACGTGTATTAAAGTTTAATACTTCCGGACAAAAATTATAAAATGNTCAACCACAGACCTTATTTCCAGATATTTTCCAAATTCCAATGGAGAAATTTAATTTTTTTTTGTCGAAGGAACAGGAAGTGGTAAAATGCTAACTTACTTCCGGGGTTTAGGACGCGTCACTGTGGCGCTCTATAGGCACCACATAGAATAAACATGTAGGGCAGCAACTACATCTGCTGATAGTTGTCTATATAAATCAATTAGTTGTTTGATTTGAAAAGTGTGCATGCCAGTTTCTCAAGTGTCAACGTTGAGGTCTTTAAAGCTTTGTCAGTTCACAAAACAAAAATATTCAGTAAACTCCAATATAAAACACCAACAGGGATAAGCAGGACATATCCACAGTTCAGAGGCTGAACTCAGCATTTTTTGACATTTTGGCATGATAAATTACATAATTAATCAGTACAATATCAAAAAGAGTTGGCTATAGTTGTGTTTGTCCATCAACATATTGATTACATGACTTATCATTGCAGCTCTAGCCACCTGGTAACATATTTCTTTTACCTTGCACTTTTAATCAACATACTGTATATTGGTGCTCCATCCCCCATTAATAAACTGTAGAAGCATCAAAATATACTTAAATTAAAAGTACTCATTATGCAGATTGGCCCATTTCATAATAATAGGTTTTGATAAATGTAAGAGTTGAAAGCTGCAGCCAGTTTTAAATGACTTTATTTGCTGCAGGGTAGCTTGTGAAATGTTCTCCAGTTGTGACTAAAGTCTTATTTAAGTGTTGATTATATTTAACCTATTAATGGACATCTGTAAGACTAAAATGTACATACATGTAGTGGGATAGAAGCACAAAGTAGCAAAACATGGAAATATTCAAGTCAAGTACAAGTCTCTCAAACATTGCAGTTAATTACAGTAGGCTACTTGAGTAAACTACTTTTTAGTTACTGACACCACTGGTTGACCAACCTATGCTTTGACAGCTGATAGCAATGGGTGCGCGTTTACAAAACACAGATTAATTAATAATAATTAATAATTCACTTACAAACAATAAACACAATGGGAAAATGTGTATAACCCAGCTAGCTATTGGGCTAAGAGAGGAAAGAGTTTATTGTTGCTAATTAACCGTTAGCCGTTATTAACCGTTATGCTTAAATGACGTTCGAAAACGTTAGAAGTAACATATTTATATCAGGGAACGTTAGCTTTGTAGCTTCAACACACATTCATATATCTCTATATCTCTGGAAAATAGAAATCCTCTTTAGGTTATGCAAGACAACAGAATCTCACCTGTGAGCTTGACCAGTCAGTGTGATGAACGCTAACCTCTGGCTTATCATCAATCACAGCAGTATTAACGTTAGCTAGCTTGCTACACAACCCTACCACTGCTAGCTTATGTCAGGTAGTTTTGGTGGCTACAACACCGCCCCATTTTTTCCTTACCTCATATGGCAATAAACACACGCCTTCTCATAACTGTGCTGTCATCAAGTTATTTCTTCCACTCTCTGACGTAAATAAAGGCTAACCAGCTGCGCGGCTAGCTAACTAGCTTTGTCAACTTTTTGGCTCGACTTCCTGTTGGGGTTTCCGCATAGCAGTCCTTATCGTCGGTGTCCATCAGCCTACAGTATATGTTTCTGTTCTCAAAACGGCCTCTCAGCTATAGGGAAACAACGGGACATCATCCACACAAAGGTATCTTTCAACCAGAATCTACAGTAGTTTTCATATGTCTTATACACCGCTGCCATGTGACACCCACACTAGTGTCACATCACAAACATGCCTTTCCCTAAGGTGTGTATCCCTCATTGAAACAATCTGCTATCATGCATTGACAAAAGACTTCACCTTATTAGGTAACCTGTGTGGCAGTCCAAAAGAAAGTAATACATGCAATCTCCTTCTTTCATACTGATTCACATGAAAGTCCATTACTTACCCTGTTAATACAGCTGCAGTGTATCTCCTTTTTCCTTCCCCCTCTTCCTTTTGTTCTTGTTTTTTCTCCTGGTCCAGGCTAAGTAAGAGCTGACTGTAAAATAATGGTAACTTATCTTTCTCTCTTCCCCTTTCCAGCTATTAGACCCTCCCCCTGTGCTTTTCAGTCTGGAAAAGGAATGACACCATCCTTCCAAACAAGTTCTCTCTCGTTTTACTTTGGCCCAGGAGTTGTGTATTACTACGTAAACAGCACCCTCCCTCTCTCTTTCTCTCTCTCTGTGTGTGTGTGTGTGTTCATAAAACTGTCCAGTTAGACCCCTCCTCCTCCTGCTGCTCTCCTTTCTCTCTGGATTCTTGAAGCATTCTTCATTCAATGACATCAACCCTGTTGCCTCTCCTTGTAAGGTCAGGCTGAGGGAATGAGGGAGTGAGAGGGAGGGAGAGATAATGGGGCTAGACTCGAGGCTTGATTAGATACAGACACTAAAACGGTCATGCTTTTTAAACACAAGGAGGCACAACGGTGGAAAAAAAGTATGCTCAAACAGGGCTGGGTTGTGGTATACATTGGCTATTTTAACTTTTTTTTTTTTACTGTAAGGCAATACAAAAAAGGCTGGTTTTATGCCTTTCAATACCTTGCCTCGACAGGCAAAAGCTGAGGATCAGATTGTAGAGGAATTATTTTTGCCGGTTGCCAAGTGTTCTGCCACATCATTATTTGCTTTGCACTCAGGCAGTAAACATGTGGGAACTTGGATTGCTCCTTTTATGGCTCTTTCACAAATCATATTTGTTCATCCTGACAATGAGGATGTGATCGCCCTTCACCGTGGTGTTAGATAACACCTCCCATCCTGCACAAATGACTGCTACTATGACTTAATATCCTTTTATGCAATACATACACACACACACGCACACACACACACACGCGCGCGCACACACACACACACACACGCGCCTACACACCAGTTAAACACCGTAATGACTCAGGTAGCCCTATCGTAGTCTTGTTATCACACTTTAAGGTGTAGTCATTGCTCGTATAATGCAATAAATCACTCATTACTTTTGGCTACATTATTCAGTCTTTTGACATAAATGAACATTCATTTTCAAATTCTTATTTTAATATTTTGAAAGTGGAATTATTGTTTTACATTTAGATTTTTTTGTAACATGGGTCCGGTAATTCAAACAGTGTTCCTGCTCATAATGCAAATGAACAAACACATTTATGAATGGGCTAAAATCAAGACTTTTACCAGTGCTTTTTTGAAATTAAGTCCATTAATTGATAAGTCAACCGACAAATAATACACTATTTTAATAACTTATCAATGAATTGTCTGAAAAAGTCAAGCAAATATACCAAAGAAAGCAAATTCAAGATGTCACCTAGAGTTGTGGGGGATTGTCACTTTATTTCAAATGTGCTTCACCAAAAATGATTAAATTACAGAGAAAATAATCAACAGATCAACCGATAATAGAAATAATTTTTACTTATGTATTTCTACAAGTAAAAAGAGAAAGGCCATTGGAACAAATGCCATTGTCTCACTGTATGACTGCATATAACATTTGAGAGGTTTTGGAGCGAGCATCAAGTGTCCACTTCTGTTCTGACTCATCTCTGCCATGACTTTCAGGTTGAGTCACAGCAGAGTTACATTTAATTCAGGTTGTGAAACCAGGCAGATCTCCCCTCTTTCAGACCTCTGCAGTAGCCGTTGTGTAACCTGTTGTTGCCTGATTCATGTCTATGAAATACACAGGGAGTGGTCTTTGGGGTCTCTGATAGCCCATTGTCCCGCTAGGAATGCTTCCAGTCTCTCCCCACTTCCACTGGGACTAAAAAAACATGTTGAATTTCCACTCAGAGATTTCCACAGAATAAAAAAAAGTGCTCTCAGGCAGGTGACATTCGGGAGGAGGTCAACTTCTGTTGGTCTTTCCAAATTCCTGCCAATTTACAAGCCTGCCTTCTGTCTCAGTGGTGACGTTAGTTTGTTGAAATGACACCAAAGTAAAGCTCTTCTTCCTGTTTTCATGCAGCTGCAAACATCAGCCGGTGCCATGGAGACTGACGTTTGGATCAGGCAGGGCAGAGGGAAGCTCCGGGGTCCCCTAAGTCTGGAGTTAAGATAAAAAAAAAAAAAAACAGGAGGCCGTCACAATCAGAGCCAGACAGCCTGGAATGCAGCCAAACTTTGGAGAGAACCGTTCGTCCCCCCCTCCCTCTCTAAGTGCCATATTTCTCCCCCTCTCTCTGTTTCGTGCGGCATGTTTTTTTAAACACTTTTCTTTCCAAATTCCTCCAGCCCTGCCCTGCAAACGCTGCACTTTTATTTCCCTTTTCATATCTTTCTTTCCGCTTCTCCCTTTCCACCTCCCATTGCTCCTGTGAGTCAGTAACTGCCGTATAATGCTCTGAGTTATTATCCTGTTCCTGGATCATTTCCAACCCTCTCTTTCTCCCTCACTAATTCGCTCAACAGAGAAAAGGAGGAAGCTATTTCAATGGAGGGTTAATGTTTCTTTAATTTCTCACACCCAACTAAATGCATTTTAAAGGTGTCGAACATGACCATAGAGTAGACTGTATAAAGCTCATGATGAATACCGGACTGAGCAGTTCAACTTGGCTTTCCTTCCACTCTTTCTCTGATATGTTGCCAACCACACACTCATTACATTACATGTCACGTGTTAGACGCTTTTATCCAAAGCGACTTACATACTCAATACTGTGGACAATCCCCACAGGAGCAATTTGGGTGAAGTGTCTTCAGGGACACAACGACATGCTGACTGCAGTGGGGTTTGAACCTGTGCCCCCCTGATCCCAACACCAACGCACCATCCACTGCACCACATGCCTCCGTATGATAACACCAGTCATTTTAGTGTTTCGCCACAGAGGAGGTTCTGAGAAGGTGTCGGGGAATTCTGCAATAACGTCTCATGACAGGACACATGTTCGGTTCCACTATGGAATGGATATTGGACTTGCTGCTGAGAGTGGACCACAGCAAAGGGAGAAGACTCTCCTGCACTGATAGCAGGATGAAAACTCTCCTCTCTCTGGGGCTGCTGCTGCTGCAGCGCCATGCGTGAGTGATCTGATTTCACATCACTGAGGTTAGTTGAGAGCAAAATAATAGGTTCAACTTCAACTGCTTTTCAACTAACCTCAT
>NW_011359125.1:2302180-2303116 GCF_000735185.1 Notothenia coriiceps | reverse complement strand
TGTTAGACGCTTTTATCCAAAGCGACTGACATACTCAATACTGTGGACAATCCCCACAGGAGCAATTTGGGGTGAAGTGTCTCAGGGACACAACGACATGCTGACTGCAGTGGGGTTTGAACCTGTGACCCCCTGATCTGAACACCAATGCACAACCCACTGCACCACACGCCACCACTCCTACATTTTAATAAATGAACACTGCTTCTGAACCTCGCATGAGAATTTAAGAGGTCATGTTATGTTCATTTTGATTTATATGTGTACTTAGTGTCTCTCCTGTGACATGTCTCCACGCTTCAAAAAGCTCTTTATTTCTCTCATACTGCCTGTGCGGCCGCACCTCTTTTCACCCTCTGTCTGAAACCAGAGCCCCGTCTGCTCTGATTGGTTAGCTGGCCGGCTCTGTTGAGATTGGTCAACTGTTTAGAGCTGTCCCGCCCCTTAGCCTATCACGTACAATTTGTTGGAGCGCTACCCATTAGGAGCCTACGTGTTACATAGTGATGTCACTGTATTACAGAAGTAAACAAATGAGTCCAATTGAGGCGTTTCAAGCAGGAGGGGGAGAAACTTCCTCTGGAGCGAGCTCTGGGATTTTTGCCATTTATAAAAATGCGTATTATATTAGGTTAAACAATTATATCCCTGTCTTGGACCCTCTGTGCTCAATTTATGGCAATCCCAGCTGTTGTTTGAAAAGGTAATTCACCTCTTGTGTCATTACAACACACTTCTAGCAACACATATAGCTGGTTTTAAAAAACGTTCTTAGATATTATTTGAGATATAACCAATATTTGTAAAATTCCCTCATAAACAAAGTTAGTTTAGCGCAAGGAGAAGCTTTCCTCAATTTCACATGCATACAAATCTCTGATCACTTAAGTTTGGTGATGTGAGATAAAGTTGATAAAAGGAAGTTCCAAGGCACAC
>NW_011359125.1:2296535-2302135 GCF_000735185.1 Notothenia coriiceps | reverse complement strand
GACACTCGTGTAACCGAGACTAACCAAGCCTGCAACACTTAGCGCGCTCGAGGCACCTCCACACCAAAGGAACAAATCGCTGTCGTTTGTGTCGGTTTGAGTGGGGACTCGTGTGTGTTTCAGAGTGTCGGCTTCATTTTTTGTTATTCACATCGAACTATACTAATTGTTTTTTTCCAACTATTTGCGACCTCAATACCCAGACCGTCCTCTCTTAAAGCGGCGCTAGGGTTGACAACAATTAGTCGACGTCCGGTCCCTCGCTCTTTACGCTCCGTTCCGACGTCACGTGACTCACAACACACACCTTCCTATCAAGGCACTTAACCAAGTTAAAACCTGGTAGTCGGCCCCACCGAATTGCATTGCCGAGGCGCCTAACCTAGGTAAACCAAGGCGCCATTGCGTAATGTAGTAACTGCAATGGGCCTTTCTTAGTATACTGTCACTGCATAGAGGTGTGCTCCGGAAAAACCCCTCTCCATAAAAGACAACAAATCTCATAAATGAATGATGCTCCCACTGAAACTCCCAAAACTGAGACTCTGACAAATGTACGGTATTTTTGGAAGTATTGTGTTGCCCCTGCCATTATTGGCCTTTTCGTAACTGTTACCTGGAAAAATTTTTTTCTACTATTAGCTACAAGAAAAAATATGTGAGTGGACCTTCCGGACTGAAAGCGTTTTTCGGAGAGATATAACAAAGGAGGTGAAAAGTAAGAAGACTTGACACCCTCGACCTCTTCTTCTTTTGCGTCCCAATTTTTTCTCGACGTTATTTTTTTTTTTTTTGGAGTAATTTTTGACGCGTGTGTTTTCTCCTTAGGTTTGAGGCGAGTGGAAAAGAGACCCGAAGTCAATAGACCCAGAGAACTCCAAGGACGGGCGACGAGGCAGGTAGAGGGGTGACCGGTCGCCAGTGGAAGCACGCTCAGTCTTAGGTGGACGAGGACGTCTCGGGCGGACAGAACAGAGACAAGGAGGTTGACCGCGACGTCTCAGTCCCAGAAGAGGAGGTACTACAGATTAGGAGGACCTTCAAGTGCGGCGGGACGTGCTGGAGGAGGTCGCGCTAAAGAGAGGACGAGACGGTGCCAAATCAAGGTAAAAGGTCTCGTCTCCGGACCTCGCGAGAACTGAAGGGGAACCTCTGTCTTCTGAGAAGTAAAGGAGAGTAAAGAGAGTTAGAGACGCAAGTTCAGACTCGTGAGATAAGGACGGGGACGACGCCGACGGAGGGAGTATGGAGGTTACGAAGGGAAAAAGGTGGACATCCTCGGATAGACTTAAAGTTTGGAAGAGAAGAGAAAGAACGGGCTGGAGCTATTGGAGCTACAACGAGCCGTTAAAGGCAGAGAGTGAAATTCAGTGAATACACGTAGTTTACAGAGATGCTGTATGAGAAACCAAAGTGAGTTTGGAAAATTGCACAATATAAATCTATTCTAGTCGACCTCAACAATGGAATTATGATCAGTGGAAATGGCCATGACATGGGACCTTTAAATCCATGTTTTTATACTAATTGGAATCGTCTATCTCTGCAATTCCAGTGACAGTTTAGTAAGGATGCAACCAAGAATTACACAATTACTTTTTTATTTGCCGGTTATTTTCCTAGAATTGAATTGATCATTTAGTGTTTAAAGTTGAGAAACTGGGAAGAACATTTTTCCTCATCCATAGTGATTAGATTTCTGTTTTAACAGTCAAAAACCCAAAGATGTCCCCATCTAATACAATTTAAAACAGGATTGAGCCAGAAAAATATACTTTTCTTTCACTTTCTCGTGAAAAATTACTTAACAATTATCCAAATAGTTGCCGATTTATTTTTCTGTGTACCAACTCACTTTGGCGTCTTTCAGCTCGTTATTTTGTTTTTTACAGATTCCACTGTTTTGATTTAGTCTCACTGCTCTAATTAGCAGTGGTGTGTGCACAGCTTGTTTCATTTCCCCAAATTGGGGAGAACAGCAGTTTTATTCCATGTTTTAGTTGAATTAATTTAGCGCATTAAAACCCTCTCATGTACCCACAGGAACAGCTGAACGCGTTTGCAGCCGAGCGAAACGCACTGCTCAATGAAAATGGAGCGAACCAGGAGGAGTTGAACAAGCTGTCTGATGCTTACGTCCGTCTGCTGGGCCACCAGAACCAGAAGCAGAAGATCAAACACGTGATGAAGCTGAAAGACGAGAACATCGCCCTGAAGCAGGTGAGCTCTACCAGAGGAGCACTGACTGCACTCCATCCCTCATACACTTTGTCTCAGTCGAAGTGCCTGTACTCTCTAAAATGTGTCTGTCTGTTTGTGCGTGTAGGAGGTCGCGAAGCTGCGGTCCCAGGTGAACCGGCAGAAGAGTGATCTGGAGCAGCTCAAGTCAAACCCCCCCGCTACTCCTCGCCGCAAGTTTGATCCCAGCAAAGCCTTCAAGCACGACAAGGAGAACATGACAGCTGAAACTCTTAAAGGTGAGTGCTAAACTGCTACACCCTGAACATATATGCGATCTTAGGAGATATGACAATATGTAATATAGTTGAATGTCACCTTAAAATATTTGTGTGAATGCATAATTTTTTTTCTTCTATTTGTCAGGAAACCATTATGCATAATGGAGCTCTTCTGCCAGACGGAAACTGACTGCTATATTACATCTAACGTTATGGTTTTAATACTGATTTGTTCGAATGTTTTCTGTCCCATTTTGTTCTAACTGGTTTTCTTCTCAGCTGTTTTGATGCCAGACTTTTACATAGAGCCAGCAAGTTTTACAAATAATTGTAATGAGCAGATTGTACGTGTGCAGGAAAAGAATGAGCAAACAGATGGCTGCAAGTAGACACATAATCCAGAGGACAATGACAGTCAGCATTTAAATATGCGATGTGAATTTATTTTGTATTCTTTTAACTACCTTACCATTTCTTAGGGTAGGGTTAGCAGAACAGTGAACATTTCATGCTGTATAGCTCTTGTTTTTCCTCTTTGTAAATAAAGACAGAATCTAACACTCTTCTTAATAAAAAGCGTTAATGAGATTTATTAACTCCCCAAGTGTGAAAACACAATGTGTCATGTCTGTGTTGAGCCAATAGATGGCACTGTAGGACTACAGCCACAGATGGAGCCAAGCACAAGTCTATTGCGCACATCCACAATATATATCTGCTACAAAGAACACAAACTCACTTCTCTGCAGAGAGGAGCCTCGGGTTATGGGTCATGAAGCTTTATTTCCTTTAGTTGATACGACATAGCCAGCAAGTACCGGGTCCACAAATGGACTTTTTACAAGCTATGAGCGGTGCTAGCTGTGGAGAGATGGGTCAGTTGCAGTAGCCCTCCAGATGGTAAATGCTGCACGGCTTATGGCAGCACTGCTCCACGATGCCTCTCTTCACCTTCGTCTCCTTGTGGCCAGAATTAGCCCTCCGCGGCCGCTGCTCCCTTTTAGACAGGAACCCTTTTGAGAAAGATTCCATAGCCGTGTGTTAAATCCTGCTGTTCACTCAAAACTACCATTTTAAACTGTTCACACTTGAATGGAGACTTAATGGCTAGGTAATCTAATCTCCCAAATCCATTCGATCTTGTTAGCCTCCACTTCAAGACGAGAATATGACGGCGATCCCAATAGATGCATATCATAGCTCGCACCTCTGAAGTTCACTTCAAAGACATCGATGGAATGTTTGATGCGGAACATCCAAATAATGTGTTTTGGGAATGATGTAATGAGGAAGCTGGGGGATTTTTGCAAGTTGCATGATTATTGGATTTGTCACACCATAGATATAAAACCAAAAGCCCTAGCCACAACAATGAGAATTCAAAAGGGGCCGGAGACGGGCTTTGCACACTAATGATTGGACAAATACATAGATTTAGTTTCAAGCAAGTTATTTTCTCCACTAGCTAGGATCCAAATTGGCATTCTCATTAGGCTGAGAGTGAACTTTGAAAGTGGGCAGCGGGCTGGGACACAAAACTAGCCTTGTATGTCGGGGGCAATGTCGCACTGTTCCTCTCTGAACTCCTGCCATCAAGGGGGCCATTAGAACTTATTTTCCACAAGTTAAACAAAGCTGTTCCTGGAGTTTACTTTGCCTTACCGAGCATCTCTTCCAGATCTCGCTTGTGAGGTCGGTTTGGACTTTTAAAAAAGTGGGGCTGAACCTTCAGCATGGACAACTATCTCTTATTTTGTAATGCCATTTATAAATTGAACTCTCACACAGAATTTTGAGGTATTTGTTGTTTACTTGAGTATTTCTCTTTTTATGCTACTTGTACTTTCATTCATTCATTTTGTACCTTTAGTTACTTTACAGATTTGGATTAATGAGGTTAAATATAATCAAGTGTTAAATCAGACTTTATTTCCACCTGGAGTAAATTCACAAGCTACCCTGCAGTACAAAGTCATTCAAACTAGCTGCACCTTTACCAGCTTTGAGAACACTTTAATGATCAATACATACATACATATAATCAAAACAAATCTAATATATTTTTAATCTGAAATGGACCAATCTGCATGAGTACTTTTACTTTTGGTATATTTTGATGCCAATACTTTTTCTACTTTTACTTGAGTAACATTTTGATTGCAGCACTTTCACTTGTAACGGAGTATTCCTACACCAGGGGTGTCCGAACTACGGCCCAGGGACCAAATGCGGCCCGCGGACCATTTTGAATCGGCCCTCAGCAAATTAAAAAAGTATAATGAATATATGGCCCACAAATTATACATCTACTATTGTACTTCTTAAATATATATGTTCAAATATATAAAACAGTATTCATGTGTAAGCCTAATTTTTGAATGAATTCAGTCAATTAAAGTTGAAAACATTTTCTAACAAATCTTAGTTGTTAAAGAAAAAAGCCCAATAACATATTTACATAACAACCTTGCATAATATTACCCTTCATATTTCCTCTTGATGATAAGCGATGTTGGAGGCTTCCTGTTTTAAGGGAATGAGCTGGCTAACTCAATTAAATGGAAACCCTACGGAAGAGCTGTTTTTTTTTCATCAAATATCAACCCATCGTTTACCCTCAATTTGATTGATTTTTCTATCTTATAACTTATGAAGCAATATACCTCATCTCTAGTGACGGCCCACGCTCCCGCTCCTGTATTGTTATGTTTGCTGTATATGTGAGGCCTCACTTGTGTGAAAAAAGGTTCTTGGGCCTTTACCGAGCATGTCATCCAGGATTCGCTTATGAGGTCTGTTGGACTGTAGAAAAAGACCAGCCCCCCATACGAGACTTAGAGGCGTCCACCAGGTGGGAGCCGCACGAGGTGGAGGGGCCGGAGCAGCGTAACACCCCCCGAGAATAGAGCGCCAGCAGTAGCAGCATGGACAGCTGGGGCATATGGTTACACTGGCCAGAAGATTGCCTCCTATATAACGGGGGAAAAGAAAAAGTACAGTTTGATAAAAATGTTGTATATGGCGTGAGTGCCTTCCAGAACGGATGGAAACCAATCCATCAGATACTTGAATACCTCAGAGGGATAGAATGTCTTGAGAAGCTAAAAGAAGAGATGGTTTGATTCAGACGCTTTTCTTAAT
>NW_011359125.1:2289549-2296490 GCF_000735185.1 Notothenia coriiceps | reverse complement strand
AACAACACAAGGTTAGAAGTGGAGGGCTGAAAGCAGTCTGTTACAGAGAGCCCTCCGCGCTGTGTAGTCATCCTGTTAGCGAAGTAAAGTTAAAAAAAGATATTAAAATACTCACGCACAGCATAACTAAATGTCTATCTATACCATACAATACAGTATGTACCCATATCATACCTACAGTACATACACTACATACAACATACACCATCTATCAGCCACCATCCATCCATCCTTCTCCGCTTATCCGTCGGTCGGGTCGCGGACGGTGAGTCCAAGCAGAGAGCCCAACTTCTTTTCGCCTGCCACACAACCAGCTCTGACTGGGGGTCCCAAGGCGCTCGCGAGGCCAGGAAGACATATAGTCCCTCCATCTGGTTTCTAGGTCTACCCCTGGTCTCTTCCCAGCTTGACGGCCTGAGAACACTCCCTAGGAGGCGCCAGGTTCACCATAATAGGTGCCCTAACCACCCACGGCTCCTTCGACGCGTAAGGAGAGCGGTTCAACTCGATCCCTCTGCGGACTGCCGAACTTCTCACCTTTATCCCTAAGGGAGGACACCGCCACCCTGCGGAGAAACCCATCTCGGCCGCTTGTACCCATCTCGGACCGCTTGTGAACCATTTAAGAATAAATTACCTACAGTCCATCTTCAGATAAACAAGGACAGTTTCATTCTCATCCTATTTTTACGTCAACTGGGATATAAGATAATTATGTAATACATTATTAATTAATGCATATGACATTTTTATTTGCATTGAAAGGATTTGCTCTGTCTGCTCTCTAACACTCTCTCTATGCGGCTCAGGGGGTGAGGCGGTCCTCCCTTGTTGAAACCTCCCTGCACAGAGCTGTACGATCCGAGTCCTCAACCGTGGGAGGCAAGGGACCAGCGTCAGCTGCAGCCGGGTGACCTAAGACTGACCGGGTTTTATGATTTCTAATAGTTTCTTTTATCGCGATTATAGACTGGTTAATGTGCCATTCATTTGGTTTTACCAGCTGTGTCCGTCTGCCTGAATATTGGTCTGTGTTTTACCTGTTGTTCTTGCTGCCCTTCTTGGCCAGGTCAATAGATTTTAATCTCAATGAGACTTTTTACCTAGTAAAATAAAGGATATATATATAGACCAGGGGTGCCCAATACGTCGATCGCGATCAGTGTTGGGCAAGTTACTTTAAAAAAGTAACTAGGAATAGTTATAGTTACTGCTCTCAAAAAAGTAACTACTTACTTTATTAGTTACTGAATTATAAAAGTAACTAGTAACAAGTTACTTTACTTTACTTTAAAAATAATAACAATACAAATGCAAGTTTTTGTGTTGTTCTGTGGCACAGTAAGAGAAAAGACAACTCCCCATCATTGTAGCAATTATCATTATGAAATGCAGTGGAGCAATAAAACACAAAAGATATGTTTAGACATTTTGACAGGCATCTTTCTTGTAGCCTCAACAATCAAGTGGACAATGCTTTCTGTCCTGCACACAGTTTACATTTCACCGTAATATTTGTTGTGTCCTTTATCCCCACAAATTGAAAATAGTGGTTATATCTCCAAGTTGTAAATGCGCTGCTGCTCTCGCTGATACTTGCATCTGCCATTGTTTGTGTGTGTGCTGGTGGTGAGCGTTGCCGTGTGTGTGTGTTAGCATTAGCAAGTGTTCGTGTGTGTATTTTCCCCATAAGGCAAGACCCGCCCAACTCTGTCTCTGATTGGCTTACCCTGAAATGTTACCCCGCGTTAACCAATCATCACTCCTCTCTGGTTACTTTCACTTTTCCATGGTGCTGTGAGAGGACATCGCTGTATTCGCCTGTAAGTTACATCCGCATGGAGATTCGGTTCAGTTCCATCACATAATGTAACGCAGTAACGCACCCATTTAAATCACAGTAACTATAACGGCGTTACTGAATGGGAATAGGTAACTAGTAACGCTATTAGTTACCACAAAAAGTAGTTGCGTTACAGTAACGCATTAGTCCCAACACTGCACCCCATGGACAACACTAGTGCTGTGTCTCTATTGGCCTAATTCTCTGTTGATCTGTGATTGGTCAGCCGCTTAGAGATGTCTCGCCCATAAGCCTATCACGTACAATGTGTTGGAGTGCTAGCCAATAGAAGCGCGAGTGTTACATAGTAGGGGTTTCACAACTACCAATATTTACTAGTCGACTAGTTTTTCAAAATAGTAGTCGACTAGTCGACTAGTCGTTACGTCATAATAAAGACACACAAAGAGAGGTTTACAACTGTATTTTCTATTGGAACTCATACAGTAACATTAAACACTGCATTTTAATTTGTGTTACATGGCTGAGTAAATAACAAACACTGGACTCACCAAAATCGACAGCAAAAAACTCTTGTTTACATAAATGCCACGTAAATCCAGTGCGCAACACTTTATTCGCTGTCCTCCACGATAACGTCCACCTTTCCATATTTTTGGTTTGAACACCAACGCATCGACATGTNCCTCGGTTCAGGTGGAGACACACTGGATGTCTGCATCCATCATCCCTTCAGAGCTAGAGGCCTTGAGAAGCAGTCGATAGGAGGAGCACATTCTTCCTCACCTCATCAGCGAGGAAGAGGCAGTGAGATCTGCTGCAAAACAACCGCAGACTTTATTCTCGTCAGTGACAAGTGTCAGTGCGTGTGTGTGTGTGTGTGTGTGTGTGTGTGTGTGTGTGTGTGTGTGTGTGTGTGTGTGTGTGTGTGTGTGTGTGTGTGTGTGTGTGTGGTACACAGCTTGTGTATGCTTCATTTCCACAGATGCCAAACACAGTGTTAGTAATTCAGTCACAACACCATGATCACATTTACAGATGTGCTGTTGGCACTGCGTTAACTTATGGTTGAAACTAAGCTACTCACAAAATCATCTTTCTTTATCCAGTTATAGCCAGACCATACCTGAGAGTGCTGGAAACATTCATCTCTGTATAATTTAGGGCATAGTGTGCAGTGTGAAGATAAATGCGATGGGTCAGGCAGTAGTGGGGAAATTATATATATACATGCAGGACGTTATGACAACTCTCATCGCTCTGTTAGCCTCTGAGCAGACTCACGCTTCACTTTATTCTTAGTTAGCAAAGGGCCACTGCTGACACGCCACTCACTGATTCAGGCACTAAGAGCAGATTCTGTGTGTGTGTGTGTGTGTGTGTGTGTGTGTGTGTGTGTGTGTGTGTGTGTGTGTGTGTGTGTGTGTTCGTGCATGTTTTATGTGAATGTGTTTGTAGCGCAGAGTTTCTCATGCTGAAAGCTGGCATCAAATGTGCAGTTATATCAGGAATTATCTGATCAAATCACGAGCAGAAAGGATTATTGAAATCCTCTCTGCTCGTGATTTTATCAGATAATTCCTGATTTAAAGCAGATCATCTCCCAAATTAGACTATTCGATATAGGTTAAGTTAATGTTTATTAGCTTGTGTTCAGATATGATTTAAAACTTCATTTTTTTAAACAAAAAATATATATTTTTGTAGGAAATCTTTCAGAATGCTGTAACATTCAGAATTTGGTTTATGCCTTATCTTAGGTGTGTTGGTGCATGACATAAAACAAGTTGCAGACTATAAAAAAAGATACAATTAACATAGAGGAGAAAAACAATACAAACATCTAAACATGAAAACATGTCAAATATACCTGCATTAAAATGGAAGAACTTTGAGGCTTTTAGAAGTGTTCGTTTCGTAGATAGATTGTCCCAAAGATATGCAAAGGTTCACAGTAAGTGCATTTTCTACTGGGAAAAAGCTTTATTTTTGTTTCATATAGTAATTTGAAAATGAAAATGAAACAGTACCTGGGTTCAGTATATGTGTCTCCATGTATGTATGTGTTGAATGCTTGAAACTGAATGACCTCGTGTTTACATCCGCCTCCTATAGTACCGCGCTCCTGCTGCTATATTTATCTGCTCATATGTGGGCAGTAGATTTGTGCAGAAATGGTTAAAATTGTCAAAGAAATGTGCAAATGTTCAGTGCAGTTTCTATTTCTTAAGATATTTCAAAAAATAATAATTGTTGTTTAGTTTAGCTAATGTAATTGTTGACATGTATGTATGCATGGACCTGTGAATGACCTGGAGTGTCTCATCGCGCCCTTGCTGCTATATTTATTTGCACATAAGTGGGTGTGAATATATTATTGAAACCTCTGCTTCACCACTCTGATGGATAGATGTGCCTTTGTTGTGCACATAAGGGAAAACAATTATCTGGCTTCTCCCAAGTAGCCTACAGCAAAGCTCCATATTAACACAACCCATCATTAAAAACACTCAGTGTTAACTAGGACGGTAGCAACACATGAGATGTATCAAATCAAAAAGAGAGCACATCTTGTAAGAAATGAAGAGGCCTTGATCCTGTCATTTTGTTAGACTATTAGATGTGAGTTAATTCATTATACAGCAGCTAGTGTTAAGATATCATTACAAACTGGATAGCTTTTTAATTAAAAAAAGATTTTGTAGGAAATGTTTCAGAATAAGAATCACAATCTGGTTTGCTGCCAAGCTGGTCTCACAGACAAGGAATGTTTAGGTGTCTTGGTGCATTCTACAAACATAGTAAGAGAAAATGAAATACAAAATAAATATATATAACAGTTTTACAAAAATCGAAATATATAAAACTGTAAATAATAGATACAAGAAACAAAACAAATAGAAGAGAACAAGTATGAAAAATATGAACAAATACTATAAAATACGAAAAATAGAGCTGGGCAGATTTTAGAACGTGACATTTTTGCAGAAATGTGCAAAATTGTCCCAAAAATTAGCAAAATTCGACCCTCGCTTTACACACCACATGCCTTCACACACAAACAAGTGATGTGCCATTTTGCAAAGAGCCTGTAAACTGGAACATCTCGCAGCCGGACGTAGAGAGGCTGATTGATTGTCTTCTGTCCAGGTTGGAAAAGCCTTGCACACATGAACACATCCAAGGTGAATGACTCAGTGATGTAGTGCCTAAGAGACAAGGGGGACCTGATGACCCTTACCTGTGTGTGTGTGTGTGTGTGTGTGTGTGTGTGTGTGTGTGTGTGTGTGTGTGTGTGTGTGTGTGTATCATTTTCCGCCTGCAGATCAGAAGTAAGAGTCTTGTGTGTGGGCACATGATGGCAAGCGTTTCTGTAAACAAAGTGACTCAGCCACAAAGTGTGTTATGAAATTGAAACATAATGCTGTGAAAAGAGAAATGCATCTCCACAATTTGATGTGTGTGTGTGTGTGTGTGGTTATGTGTGGCTTTGTGAATTTATGTGCATTTGTTGATGCACTCAGCGTTAGTGCGCTTGTTGTCTCAGTGTTATCTGTAGCTATGCTAACCACTTTAGTGCTGAGAAGGAGAAGAGGCCACGTCCTCGTCCTAAGACTCCTTTGAATACCAAGGAGAGCGAACATAAAGATATCCTGCAAACAACGTGCAGTCTTCTAAAACTGGCTGAGCAGGTTTCCTCCTTTCATCTATACCGAGTCGGATAGCAGCCCTGTTTCCGTTTGTGGTCTTAATTGTCATTGTATACTTAGCAGGCCATTAGGATGTTTATGGAAGTGATCAGGTTAATGGGCTGCGGCTCGCTGTGCAAAGATGCTTCGGATTTCAGTGCAAGGATGACATCAGTGCTGGAGATCTGCACAGGATTGCAGTCACATACACATTAAGACTGGTGCAGGAATGAGTCCTAAAACTTGAAGATTAGCTAGCATTTTAGCACTTCCAGGTATCAAAGTCAATTTATTTTGTTGTATGTTTTTGGTTAGATGCCTGAAACACAAACTGACAGAAGCCTAAGAGATGTCAAAAAATACATCAGCAAATACCCCACTCGTTGCTGTCAGAGGATAATGTGTGTCATAAAAATGGCGGTTGTTAACAAGTGGCTAAATGAAAACAGTAAACGTAATCCCTCCGAACATTAGCCTCCTTTAGCTTAGCGGTGGTGACATGAAGACATGTGACCGTGATGTAATTCCTTTATATCCTAATGTTAGCTTTTTAATATTGGTGATGCCATCTGGTGTTAATATGTGGAGATTATCCTGCTGAACAAAAACCTGTTAGTATCATAAACGTTTGCCACAGAGCTTATTTTTTTAGGGAGTCATTGCAATGCTTACTTCCAGAGTCGGCCTGCAAAAATATTCATCACTGCACCGGCGTATTAACCTGTTAAGCCCCAAGGTCCCCGCCGGCGGGTACTTTTCTTTTTTTTCACGACACTGTGTCTCAGGGGATCTTAATATTTAAGAACCTATTAATGTGTTATACCAGATTAACGGGAATAATCTCAGCTAACTGACAAAAATAAACCATTTTTACCAAAGCAAAACACAAGTCTCATAAGAAGCATCTAAATGACCCCTGAGCGAAAAATGCTAACCTATTACTGCACCGATAATCACTCCTAGCTCCCTTATTACTTATCCTAAGTGCACATCCAACACATCGTTTATGATCGCAAGGAGACACAGAATCGAACGGTGCCCACCTCAACACTGAAAGATACAAACTCGCGACGTTATCAACAAAAACGTACATCAAAACAAGTGGCGCTAGGTAGCCCACAACGCTAACATGGCTTACCTTCGTCTTTGTCTGGTCTAAACTGGACTTCAATGGCATTAAAACGATAAAAACGATGCTGTAGTTAATCCATAGGTTAATATCCAATGTGACTGCGTCCCCTTTGAAATGTTCTGATAATCCATAAGCAATAAAACAGCTTTTCAGTTGCTTTATATCAGAGCAGGGATATTTCTCCCCTCTGCTGCAAGCTAGCATACGCAGAGACGCCACCTTTTTTTTTTTAACATGAGTGTGTGCGGGACAATTTCCCTTGGATTCTATTGGCTCTAACGGTCAGACCGGGGGGGAACAAGCTAAGAACTTACAC
>NW_011359125.1:2274099-2289504 GCF_000735185.1 Notothenia coriiceps | reverse complement strand
TGTGTGTGTGTGTGTGTGTGTGTGTTAGCAAGTGTTTGTGTGTCTGTTTATTTGTATTGTACAATGCCATGTCTTTTATGCTGCTGCAACTCAAACATTTCCCAAAGTGGGATCAATAAAGTACTTCTTATTTGATCTTATCTTAACTATAAGCAGTCAGATTAACCTTCTCTTTGTCTCCCCCTACAGGACATGTTCTGCCTCTACACCCCCGGAGGAGGAGGGTATGGAAGAGAGGGGGACACGAACGGAAAACCCCGAACGAAGCGCCGGCGCCTCGACGACTCTTTCCCCGAGAGAGGCAGCGTCTTCGAGTACCGGATGGCCCAAGAGGGAGTGTGAAGAGGAGTCAGAAATAGAGGAAGGGTTAACAGAGAGAAGAAGAAGAGGAGGAGGAGGTGGGAAATCACAGAAACAGAGAGGGGCTTTTTGTCAGTGAAAGATTCTTTAAAACGATTAAAGCAATAAACTGTGAGACAGAGAACACACTAACGTTAAAAAGGGGGAATATGTCAAGCAACAGATTTATTTTGGTAGCATAAATAACCGCAGGCACAAAACTCTTTTCAATAATACTGTTTTGTAGAATCTGTTTATAGAAATATACATTTAATTGTTTATATAACATGTACAACATACTGTATTCAACAGACAATAGGGATGTGTTTAATTTACACATCCCAGTGTACATTAGCCAGGTAAGGGAAAGCATAGTGTGTTTTAATTCTGAAATGAACTGAAGTAAATCATATGAAGCAGCTGCTAATCTGTGTTGCACTGGAACAACAAAGTCCTAATGTAGTGTCAAATAAACCCCATTTCTACTAACTAGATTGTCCTCTTTGTATTCCTTTTAGAGAAAACCCTACGTGTTTTAATGTAAGACACGATGAATGTGTTTGTCGGAATTGTGTGAAATGGTTGCAAAGATTAATTTACTTTGTGAAACGTGTGCAGTATGGAAGTAGGCATTGGGATTTCTTCATTGTTATAAGAGTTAACATTAATGTACTGCTGCTTAAATATACTAATATATAATTTGCATTAAAAGGATAACGGTAAAGTTGAGAACATAATAAAAATGTAAAAGGAAGGAAAACATCAGAAAAGCCTAGTATGAATGTGCAAATACTTATATACAAATAAATAAATAAATACATACTAGGGCTATATCAGATTTCACTACATATCATACATAATTCACTTTAACAATAATGTCCCTTTTACTATAGACAATTATAAAAAAAAGGGTGTGGGAACGCAGACAATTTGAAGAATACTTCCAGCCAGGCAATCACAGACCATTAAACAACACAATGTCAGCCATGCATGTCAATTCATGAGGAGCTGTTGAGATGCATTCAAGAATGGCTCGTTGTGTGCGTGTGTGTGTTTTTGGGGGAAGGGGACATGTCCCTGTTTAAGTGGCGTCCCCTCCTCCCCTCTGTGGGCGAGGAATGATGAGGGAGGAGAGGAGGAAGGATGATGAGGGAGTGCAGGCATGAGATAAAGAGATAGCAGAGAACAGCAGGAGGCTGACGGCTGGACTCTGGATGTAAATGTGTGTGTGTGTGTGTGTGTCGTGGGCGTCGTGGGCTGTGGATCAAAGATTGTTGTTTATAGATCACAATTCCTGTGGTAAAACAGTCTATCAAACTGAGAGGATTTCTAACTCGCCCCCTGCTGCTATCTGGCACTATCTCTCCATCTCTACACTTCAGTTACTGGAAGAAAATAGCTTTGGGTTTTGGAGACTGAAGAGAAAGAAAGCGTGACTCAAGAGAAAGTCCTTAGTTGTGAAATTAAGAGAGTTCATGTTAATGCTTTGAGAAACTGTAGAGGCAACCCTAACAACCAATCTATCTTAAAACAGAATGTCATTAGTAAAGCCTTGCCTTCATACATAGACTAAATAACTCATTGAGATAAATGACTTCATTTCAACTTAGTTAGTCAAAATAAACAGTACAAAAAGAGAGCTAACGATAATGAATTCCTTCTTGACAAAGACAGCTATAAGATAAATGGGGTTGGAGTTTAAAATAATGTACTAAAAATGATGAATAGATGAGATAGTAAACAGAAGATGGTGGATACAAATGCTTGAATAATAAATTGAAATATTTAGTCGAATTAATCAGGGCTAATAGTTTAAGGTGATGTATACAAAATTGAAATAGTTGAGAACATAGTTTGAAAAGTGGTTTAAATAATGAACTATTAAAAGGTAGGGTAGGAAAGAATGGAGAAACCAGCTCGAGTGCGCTAGAATTTGAAAATACACAGCCGGAAATAATCTGCCCCTTCCTTCAGACTTCTTTACAGAGCCCCTCCTCCAACACACACGGACGCGCACATGACCAATGAGGGCACGAGATAAGTTTGTGCACAGATGGAAGGCTGACAGGCAGGTAGGCCATCCAGTTACTTTAGCCGGGCCGGCTCAGATGATTGGTCGTGCTTTTTACAGTACCACGGCTTCCACAGATTACATTTTTTATGGATTTATTGTCAAAGCTCTTCAGATATTCATTGCTATCGGATGTTAAGAGCATTCCATGGAATATAACAAAAAGTGTATCTCGAGCCGGTTTCTCAAACTTACCTACCCCACCTTTAAGGTGATGTATAACAAATTGAAATAGTTGAGAACATAGTTTGAACAGTGGTTTAAATAATGAACTATTAAATGGTCAAATTAGGAAGCTATGTGTAATGGCTTGATAGTTAAAACACTAGCTACAAATGTCTAAATAGTTAAAAAACAAATCGATTGAATAAAGTGATTTTATGCAGCTAACAGCTATATTGATTGATCTGCTTGAGTATTCTCTTAACTGGTTTATAAAATGGCCGGACATTCCTAAGGATATTTGCTTTGATATCAAACTGAAAAAGATAGTTAGAGCTTCAGAAAAAAGCATTTTCTTGTACTTTTGCATGATGAAATGCTTTAAAATGAGTTGCTCTGTCATTGCAGCTCACCTGCAGTTAAAAACCAAAGCCAATAATCATTGAATATTAAAGATCAAGAGACTTAAAGAGACCGCCATTAGTCAAATTGTGCAACACTGCTAGAGTCCAGCTGTCAGCAAATAAACCGAGCCGCCCTAAACAGCATCTGAACCAACGTGCTGAAACTAACACATAAATGATAAAGTCAATCCAACATGCACACCAGAAGGAGACCGTAAAGAGTTGCAGTTTGACTTTAGACATTGGCACAAACGACGCTGAGCAGCAAAGATCAAATAAACAGCATTTTATTGCATACCCTGTTCCACTCCACTTCCTCCTTATAATACGTTGAGCTGTTTCCCCTTCAGCTCATTACTGTACAAACCTTTAACAAGACCACAGGAAAAACAACAAAACATTCAGCTGTCGAGGTAGGCAGATATTTACAAAGCAATTTCATTTGGAAGATGATCATAATGACATTAAAATAGTGCAAAGAACAGGCAGTGCAAAGTCCACAGGAAACATTCAAACCTGAGGTAGAGACTGGAGGTTGTGTAGTGTTTGTCCTCAAGACAGGCAGCATTTTCACAGAGTGACTACAATTTAAAATGTTGTCAATTTTGTTGGTTAAGATTGTTTTTGTAAACCAAAAACAAATGGAACAAGACAATTATACGGCCAAACTGAGAAAGTCCAGACAAGGACAAACATGTTGGTAATCTGAACAAACAAACCAAACTCACAACCTGAAAAAACAGTTATTTCAAACTTTTCTCGATTTTAAATTCAAGATTAGATCCAACAATACATTCAGCGTCGAGGTAGACAACATACAAAAGTAATTCATGTATAAAAAAAAAAATCATGCAACTATGCAGTGAGTCTGAGGTAGATCTGTTTTGTTGTATAGCAGCTTGTGGCACATTTCCCCCAAAGAAACCATGTAGTACTCCACGCACTGACAATCAATAAGGGGAAATAGCAACATAAAAAAATAAAACGTAGACTGTTAAGGTAGTTAAAGGTGGTTCATATGTCAACATGTCTTGTCCTGGAGGTAGTGATAGAAATCAGAAATGTATTTCCTGTGTGGTTTATCTTCCAGTCCTGCACCAATAGTCAGAGTTTCAGTCAGTACTGAGGGTACCTGTTCAGGTGGGGGCCGCTTTGCAGGGTGTACTGACTGGGGGGTTGGTAGTGTGAGTTCTGATTGGTCGGCACCAACACGTCAAACACACTCTTATTGGGCGGCACTGATTGCAACATGTTGTCCAGGTCCATAAGGAGGGGGGCGGTTTGGGCAGAGACCCTTCCATTAGGGAGTAAAGGCCAGTAGGCGTGCCCTAAAAAGTGACCCGGAGCTACAGGAGAGCTGCCATATCCGTATAGAGGAAGTCCGCCATGCAGGGGCATCAGAGGGCCTCCGTTGAACCGCATGCTGGGGGGGGCGACAGCATTAGGGGGGGCATATTTGGCGTAGGACGTAGGGAGTTCCCATGGGGGTGCAGAGGTGTCTCGTCGAGCTGATTTGTGCAGAGGGGGTCTGTAGTCCTCGTACCCGTCGGACCCGGCCTCCCCATCCAAAGGAACACGTTTCCCAGACATCCCTTTCCAGTCCTCATCCGACGAGGAGGTGGAGGCAGGGCTGGCGGAGGATGCAGAGGCGCTGCGGGCGGTGGAGGTGTAGCAAGGGCGAGGGGATCGAGGGCGCTCGCCCCTCCCCCAGCAGGACACGTCCACATCGGAGGCACTCGGGGGTCGCAGGCTGTGTAGAAGAGAGTCGATGGCGAAGGACGAGTCCAGTTTAGGGCGGAAGAGATCCTCCTGAGGTGGGGAGGGGTTTCTGGAGCGTACAATGGGGAGGTGGGTGACAGGTGGAGGTGGAGGTGCAGGAGGCTCAGATTCAACCTTGTGCCCCTGCAGGATGTAGGGGGCGAGGTCCTGGGCGAAGATGGTCTCATCCTGCCGAGACACCGCCGTGTTCTGCCTCTTCAGGAGCTCCAGAGGGACCCGGCTCAGCTCCACGGCCCAGAAGTTACCTTTCCCCTGAGGCTTCCCGGGGTCTTTCAGCACCTACAGGTAGAGAGAGGGGGGGGGGGGGACAGTGAGATGAGCACTTGGCCTGAAAACCTAGTCAGACCGGACTGACCTAGTTTTACTGTTAACCATCACAATAACAGAGGTTAGGCCCAAAACTGGTTTGAAGGTTCAATCAAAACCTCCTAGAGCATATTTCTAAAAGAGATACCTATAGTGCGATGCTAATGTTAAAAGGCCAGTTTAATCAAAGAAACATATTCTCCATTTTTATATGTATTGCTACTCGTGAATTTAGATTGTTTTGGTGCAAGTTACAGATTGTTGGTGATTTCAGCTGAAAAAGATGTCTGCCCTCCCTTCAAAACAATGGAACTACAAAGTACAGCTTAAAACCTGCAACCACATCTCTTCCAAGAAATCATGACTTCAAAATGAAACACAGATCTTGTTTCCCTACTGTAGGAACTGTTTTCACTCTACCAAACTACAACTGCATCACTGCACAGAAGGAGAGGTTTGAAGAGGCTCACTCATTGGCAGTCGTGGTTTTGGTATGAAGCAAATAGTTCAAAGATGAAACTGTTTAAAACAAAGTCTGTGGATCATCTTGAGTATTTGGACCATGCTTTTCTGAAAAGGCACATTGTGTTTGAGTTTTAGAGTGTATGGTTAAGCATCACAAGTAGAGTTTGATCTAGTTTCATAGATTTGAGAAAAAGCAGTCTACAGTCGTACTAGAACACTCAAAATCTCACACCAAAACAATCTAGATGGATTGAAATGTGTATTTTAAATTTAATAAGGGTTCAATTGTGTGATAATTTCAACATACCTTCAAAAAGCAGTCATACGAGGAGAGGTTGTGGCGCACAGAGTCCCGCCAACCCTTATAGTTTCCTTTGAAGAATGGGAAGAGGGTGCTGATCTCCTTCAGGATCTAGAAACAAAACATCAGTATGGCCGCCTGAAGAAGAAGCTTTATTTTCATTTAACTTTGGGTATGCAATGATATGTAAACACACCGATAACTTCAGAGTTTATAAGTTACTTTAACTGACTTGCAGAAGTTAATGCTTACTGTACCCTTCAGTTTAAAGCTGTTAATTAATAAAAACATAAGCCAGGGAGCCAGGGAGGTAGAAATCACTATAATAATAAAAGTTGTATTGGCAGAACTTTGTTAATTTAACAACTGAAATGTGGTTTTACAATGCAAGTGATATCACCATGTTATCACTTTTCTGATACAGATCAGTGTCTGGTTTCACTGCAGTCCCGCCTTATCAAATCAAAGCAGGAATGGTCAGGGTGCCGGTCACTCAAGTGTCACCAACAGGCTGCTGTTTAGTGTCACTCTAGAAACCCATTATCTGTTTATGTTATTTATATATTTAGTAGAAAGTTAAAGTAAGTCTCATTATACTTTGTCTCCTGATAGAATTTCACTACAGAGTAATTCCTGTGAGATATACTGCTGGTTTAAAGTAAACATCATGAGTAGCACTGTGCGTAAAAACTCACCCTGTGCCATTTTTACCAAAATAGCTCAAACATAGCGAAGGGGAATCAAGCATTTACAAATATGTGATTAAACTAAGTATAATCTTACCTCAGATAACGTAAGCTTCTTCTCCGGCGACCTTTGGATGACCATAGAAATCATAGCTAGGTAGGAGTACGGAGGTTTTGGATACCGCTGATAGTTCTTCTTCTTCGCCCCGCTGGTGCTACTCTTCTCCCGGTCACCATTCCACGTCCCCTGGGAAATAGTCTCCTGTTTAAAGTTGGCATCTTGTTGGTTCGGGTAATCAGACCCCGGTGGTGCGGTTTTATCCATGAATCCTGTGGTGCTGGTGATGTGGTTAGGACGCGCAGTGGGTTTCTCCAGGCGCTGCTGAGGAACCATGTGAGCCAGGTGGTGAGGCCAATGCTGGGCTGCAGAGCTCCGCGCTACTCCGCAGTGAGGAGGACAACTGTGCTGCGCATCTCTGTGGAAGTCAAGGTGATGGCCGTGATGCTCTCCACAGTGGGACAGGGCGGCTGGTGCCGAGATTGTCGGCTCCGGCCAGTGCTTTGTCATGCTGATGCCCAGCCGGGGGGTGAAGACCGGCCCGCACGTTTGGACAGGAGCTCGGAGAGGGGGGGAGGGAGGTCAAAGAGTCGGTCCTTAACTTTTCTGGCAGACTGCTGGCTCCAGGCTGACTATTTGCAGAGCAAACAATTAACAGTTTCATGTAAATCCCGCTGCGTAATCGAGAGGAGAATGACGCGTTATCTGAGAGCAGAATGAGTGATCGCGCCGGGGGGCTGGGGAGGGTCTGTGTACGAGGAGGGGCGACAGAAAGACAGTAAACCTGTAAATAACCCTTATGATAATATCAACACGCCACTTACAACCCAGGGATTCAGTTTTCTTTGAAATCAGGAGATTTACGGCCTAAAATATTAAGTGCGTATTTTGGGGAGGCAATTTAAAACAAACAATTACATTGACTTTAACAATTCCAAAGATAAGGGCATCAGAATCAGAAACGGGTTTATTACCAGCTAGGTTCACACGTACGAGGAATTTGACTTGATGTCATGGTGCATACATGAAATATCAAACAAAAAATAAAAGTAAATAGATATCGAACTATATTAAGAACACTGTAAACAATATGTAGATAGATAGATAGATAGCAATACAATAAAATAAAGCAGTATCATTTGTATTTGAATATCTCAATTAAATCTGCAGAACATGTCATCTACATATAGGCTGTATTAAAAATACTTTTCTCGAGAGTCAGGACACTTGTGCTCAGAGGCGAAAGTTAAAGCGTGTGGGGGTTGGGTGGGGTACAAGAAAGAGGGGTAATTTCGATTGAAGCTTGCAATCAACAATTTTTGGTGAGCAATATACATAACGAATGGCTAATATACAAACGCTAAAACATTACGATTATGGTGATTTACATGATTGAGAATCATCCATTTTAAAAAGGGCCCAGCCAATCTCTGAAATACTTTAGTCATTTGAGTCAATTATATTGTGAGGGAAAGAGTGAAAGTTAATTTAAAAAAAGAAAAGAAAAGAAAAGGTCATGCTTTCATTTAAGGAGTTGAGCCTTATTCCAAACTAAATGCACATGTAAACTCCTCAACAAGCTATCACATTTTGGAAGGAAATGTTCCAATTTGTAACTGACTCCGAATATATAATTTGGAGACATTTTGGTGAGAGTGCGCAACATTTGGGGGTGTTTTACGCACAATAGGGTCTCCTTGTGACTATGCAAGACATCATTCAGCGTTGAAAGACTAAGTTTCGGGAATGCATGTCTTTTGTTCATATTAACGTAGTGCTAATGTGCAGACGCTTTCTTCCCAGCAAGACAGTGAAAACAAGTTGGATTAGAAGGAACCCCCACCGGCAGGCTGGAGACGATTCCTTCCCCGAGAAGCTGCTTAGCATGTGAGGAAATACGGGGGCCATTCAACACCATTTGTGGGTTTTCTGGCGATTACAAGCTGCTAAGTGTCGTTGTTGGTCAGGACATTCACACCTCAAACATGGAGCCATCAAGTTCTCCTGAACTCAAACTAAAACCCAATGTAAGAATCAACAACAAACATTGCTTTTGTACATCTTGTAATTTAGTTTGATTTGTATTCATGTGCTCAATTTAAATTGTGGATATATTACAATGTGATAAGATAGTGAAACCAGTCTTGAAAAAAGTGATTTTGCCACCAAGATTTGTCAGAAACACAGAGGAACTAAAGAGTTGTCAGTTTTCAAGCTGATATCAGACAAGAAAAGCTGTGCTGCCAAATCCATAATTAAGTGACAATGAACCCACATTTTGACATGAAGTGAAGCCTGCATGTAAAATGCAAAATCACCCTGAATTTAAAATGCTACTGGGCGTTTACCTTTTACACAAAGTGGAATCTAGCCTCTACATAATTTAACTTTTAGATTCAAACTCTTTATTGGGTTATTGCATAAAGTAAGAAGCTGATATCATTGAAGTTGTCCTGCGCAGAAGCTTCAATTGGAGCAATGATTCCCCCTGAGAGACAAACTCACCTTGCTGAGCTTGATTTTTGCAGTAAAACTCTAAATGTTTTCCAGGTCAGATTGCTTCCCAGCAAACCTCCTTCACCTGCTGCAGTTTGCATCAGTGATTTTCTTCTCTGGTTGACACACACTCTCTGCATGCTCAGAAAGTGTGTCTCCCTCTAGTGGTTTCACCCCAAATGTGTCCCATACAAGAAGAAGAATATACCAGGGATCACTCAAAACATTTTAATATAGCTTATTTTATTTGATCTACACTCAAAATTCTTAGTTCACACAAGTGAAATATTAGTGAGAATTAGGAGATTTATTAAACTGATTTTCACCATCTTAACGCAGATCAAATAACCATGAAAAGCACAATGTACATTAATGTATTGGCATGCCCGAAACTCAACCTAAACTAAATATGAAAGACAAATCAAGAGAAACTTGAATTCTTAGATGAGCAATTCAGGATTTAAAATAAATTGTTAGATTGAAACATATATGAAGCCTTTTTGGATTCAAAACTATTATAATCTGAAAACGCATCCCAACTTTAAGTATCACTGACTTCCAGAGCCTTACATTTGAGTTTCATATCAATGCGGTTTCTTTTTTGAGATCAGATAAAGTAAACATGTACGTACAAACCCCTCACACACGTTTTGACTGATTTACATGTCCTTTTTATAAACAAGTGCCAGTGCAAAACGCAGTCATTTAAATACCACCTGTTTATCTGTGTCTTCCTGTCTACCGGAGGGCCAGTTAATAGGTTTTGCCCGGATTAGTGAGCCTCGCATGAGAAGAATGGAAAAGCATATGAATAGGAGAGCATGCGGCACAGGGCTGTTCACATGGGCTGATTGTGTCCAGACAAATCCCTCCTAAGCTGCCCTGGGACTCATCCTGAAACCGAGACGAGACTTTAAGCCTTTGTGACGGACACAGAAAGTGAGAGGAAGTTTGTATTGTGCTGTCACTGCTTCATTACTGCAAGAGTAGACTTTAGTAACTCATTTGACAACAAACAACAAACATACACTGCCCCAGATTAAAGCTGTTGAGTAGCAGATCGGCCATCAGTGTTGTGCAGGTTTAAGGGAAATAATATAGGCCTACATCAAAATACTTATTAAAAACAGAGTTCAGTTTTTTAAAGAAGAATTGACAGAGAAAAAAAACACTTCTTCTTTGTGTTTAATTACTGTTAACCTCTGCTGTTTTACGGTGTTGAGGAATGTTTCTTTTGAGATTCACTGTACATCTCCAAATCTTTTTCTGCAACCAAAGTGTATTGGATGTACGTAAGAGTGTGGAAAAGTGGCATTATTTTACAAATCAAACAGCAACATCATACATGGTCAAAACAATGCTCTTCAACTTCATTTTTTGAATAAAGAACCAACACTCAAATGAAGCGTTAACAAGATGTGTTGTTCATAGTGTTTTCATGTATGCATTGTATCTGGATAAACCACAGAGGGACTATTTCTTTAGTAAAAACAAGTTTTAATAAATACAATTCTGTAGATGACCCTTGACACAGTTTTTGTTGAAAGCTTATATTTGTATAGCTCTTATAAATGTCACCTTTGAATAGGCATTATATCCTCTTGCAGGGAATGCAGACGTCTTGAAGAGGGATGTCTTAAAACCAAAACAATAAGGTATGCACAAGTTGGTCAAAAAATGTTTATGTTTTACTTTTTGTTGTTGTCACAGCAGAGGATTTACAGTATGTTCCCGAGCTGTTTCTTTATTGTGTCTCTGCAGAGTCACTACTGCGATGGTGATCAGTTCACTGCAGGGGTCAGCAGATCACCACTGGGTTTCTGTTAGTATTATCAGCCGGTTCCTTTTTATAATAGAAAACCAGCCAGACGACTTTAAGGTTGGTGGCTTGTTAAAGGATCATGTGTTCAGGTTTGTGTTGTCAAGAGGGCAAACACACCCTGATAGTTTGTTGTGAAATAGGGGAAGTGCATTCATGTTTTACAATTATAAGCACACTATAAGCTGTATAACCAATACTTAAGCTCACAAGCACACCCCTTTATATTCGGCTTAATAAAGAAGGCGAGGGGCGTTTGCACTGTGCACTTACCTGTACAAATTAGGATAAAGGTCAGTGTTGTAACACAATTTCCACAATTTCCACACAGCATTTTCTTTAAGATTAATCAGAGATATGTTATGTGAATTCAATTTGATTTTTACCCCTTATTTCTTAAGTCTTTGCTCCACTTCGTTGACTTTTTGTTCTTATCTGTGCCTGATTAAGAAATTATTAAAAAATTGTTATGGATATCTGCAGGAAAATTGTGTAAAGTTACTGTTGCCCCAATTTTAAAATATATATATATATATATATGTATATGTATGTATACATCGAAATAAAATAAAAAGTATTTTAAGTATGTGCATTATACTACAATATATAAAAGCAATGAAAATTGAAAAATAAAGTGTAAACAATGATGTGTACTGTATAACAAATGTGTAAAAAATAATAACAATGTAAATTAAGATTCATGATTAAATGTGTTCAAATAGTATATTGGTTGGACTGTACAGTACATTTATACATAAATGAATACATAGGCCTACATAATTGCAGGGTCAATGCAAAAGTAAAGATTATTGCCCAATATTATTGTACTAATGTAAATTAATACAAATCCGATCTTTTATAATGATGTTTTTATATTATATTTATATAGGCCTACTCTCTTACTTATAGCCCTTGTCATTTTATATAAATACCTTTAATTTAATTGTATTCCAATCTCTCCACAAATTCTCTGATGTGTGTGTGTTGAGAATAAAATCCTCCAGGCTGTGGCGCCCCCCGGCGGAGGGATACCCAGGAGGAGAGCGCGCAGGTCCGGTTGTTATGGTGAAGCATTCCCCCTGAGGGCTGGAGCAGCAGCTGATTCAGTTTCACAGGAGACACCACTCACAGCCAACAGGTAGGATCCACTTTATGTAATATCATTTCCCATCGATATACCTCTCCACTGTTCTCACTTTAACTTGTGTTCGCCAAATTTAGTCGTTTTCTTTATTTGACGTACCTTGTAATGCACCGCTGTGTGCGTTCGTGCGTCGTGTTTCGGAAAGGTGAGCTAACCTGAGGCTAAAGTGATGTTAGCATGACATCAGAGCTAGTCGACTTTAATGCTGCTTTTAATAGTGTTTTCACCATGTTTAGTCATATAAAGTCACTACGTTAGGACACACCCTCCTGTGTTTACTTGTATCCGTGCTGGAGTCGATAAATGAACCAGGTAGCTTTATTCATTAACCGCTTGTTACCTGTCGAATTAGCCACCTGTTGAGCCGGCATGAAGGTAAATTAGCTAATCTGCAGCCACCGTTAATCCTGCACAGTGACAACAAGTAAACACTGGTGTTGTTGCTTTCAAAGCCTTTTTATAGCCAATGAAAGTGAGTATAAGTTAATACTTATATGGTTATATGGTTTTCTGATTCATATTAGTCTATCACAGCTCTATGACAGGGTGGTGAGTGCAAAGTCTATACTATCAGGTGCATGGACTGGCATACATCTGCACGTTGACTGTTACAGCACAAGCTGAAGCTCATAGTTCAGTCACATGGCTCCAATGTCATGCAGGGCTGCACTCCTGCTGGTATAGTGATTTATATACAAAAGTAATGGGGGGGGGGGGGTGTTATATACTTTAGGGGAATTTCATATCAACTCATCAGGATCTCCCTTTAATTGTCATGGATTGACTCGTCTCTTAAATGCATGGGATTTACAAAAAGGTAATTCAATTTTTCCATATATCTGCATTGAATATTATCACTTTTCGATAAATAACAGTTTGAAGGACATTAGAAGTATCCTCTGTGGTATACGGTCCAAATATCTTAACAATTGAAGTTGTTTAGCTCTTAAGCTATATTTAGCATGATCTGTTGCACCAAATTAGTTTTTTATACTACACACACATGTTGGTTGCAAAAAAGTGAATACTACTGGAGATAATTAAAATAAAAAAGTGTTTGATTATGAGTTTTATGATTTTGAGTCCCATGAGTTGGATTTACTGCTTTTCTTTGCCATGTATTATCACTTTTCCATAAATAACAGTTTGAAGGACATTAGAATTATCCTCCGTGGTTAAATATACCGTCAGTAAACTCAAAATGTTGGGTGAAATAATAGATTTATTCCAACAAAAATGCAGATTAATGATAACTTTATGCAGGATATACTATAGTTCACTGACCATTTGACTTAAACACAACATCACTGACTTATTAACCTAACAGTCATTTATTCTTTGTCTAACCTAACTCACAAGTATTCAGACGTGTGGTCAAAGTACTTCTTCAATAGCATTTCCTTGGTATGTAATGTATGGTCAAATATTTCACAATATAGGGCAGGATTAGCAGCTAGGCCCCTTGACTCACACACACACACACACACACACACACACACACACACACACACACACACACACACACACACACACACACACACACACACACACACACACACACACACACACACACACACACACCCCTCTCAGTGTAAAAGCTTGTGACTGAACTTAGTAGTATTGATACTGAGCTAAAACTCTGCTCAGAACTCAACCTGGATACAAAGGAATGACATTGCTCAGCTGTTGACTGAAACACACAAAGCTGAGTCGATGCAGCGCGATCATTCGGGAAGCATCCCGTGAGCTACACTCTGAACCAATGCCAAGTGAACATGCCTGCATCATATTCAGAGGGGTTTCATCTGCTGCTGTGCAAATACAAATTAAGTTATATGATCCTGGCCAAAATCATTCCGATAATCATGAAATTATGCTTAAAACTCTTCAAACGGCACTCAAAGTTGCTGGAATCACTTTGCCTGATTATTTCTGAAATATGTCTAAACGTCTGCATCATAGATAGGACAGATTTCTTTAGAGAAACATCATACAAAGGCAAAAACCAGCTTTAAAAAGGGAAAGACACGGTCCCCCTGCATAGACTGAGTCTGTTCACATGATCATTCCTGTACTTTGCTACCACAATAGCAAGCTTGCAGCATTTCCAGAAAACTACAATCAACTTATTCAGAGTGTTTAGAAAAGAATCCTTTATGGTCGAATAAACAGTCAGAATTGGGGATTTCAGCTCTGGAGATCATTTTAGCAAGGAATTGCTAAATGCGATAGAACTATATGAATATTACACACAATCAAATGATGGTTGCCATAAAAGGGGAAACTACTCTATATTTTCCCATTCCCTCTGATGGGTCANCTTGCAGCATTTCCAGAAAACTACAATCAACTTATTCAGAGTGTTTAGAAAAGAATCCTTTATGGTCGAATAAACAGTCAGAATTGGGGATTTCAGCTCTGGAGATCATTTTAGCAAGATATGTGGCACTACATTATTTATTTTTAAATGCAGGAATTGCTAAATGCGATAGAACTATATGAATATTACACACAATCAAATGATGGTTGCCATAAAAGGGGAAACTACTCTATATTTTCCCATTCCCTCTGATGGGTCAAAGCATTTGAAGAATCCACCTTGGTCTGTGGGCGACTGGGCGTCTCTTAAGTATATTGAACTTTTAACAACAGAAACCGTTAAACAATGTATTCAGAACAGAAGTAATCTGCCCTTGAGTTGCAGCCCTCGGGAAAAGACTGCGGGTCAATGAGTGCCAAACTAAATGGGGAGGGGGTTGCACTTGAGGAGAAGTGTGCACACAGTAAGTCCTGTCATGTGCAATGGTTTGCTCCATATAATCACTCAGAAATCTGAGCAATGCCTCAGAGGAAGGAGAGAGTGTGGAGGTATAGAGGAGAAATTCAGACAAAGAGTTGCTGCTTTTTCTGGAGAACAGGATATAGAATGAGAGGGCAAAAGGATGTGGAGGAAATAGTGTGAAGGAGATAGAGGAGGAGGAGGAGGAGGAGGAAGTATGGGGAGGAGACGGAGAAACTCCTGGGACAACAGTCTGAGATGATGTATGTGCAGATTCAAATACTGAGAAAAATTAGAAGGAAATAATGTACGAGAGAATAGAAATGCAACAGAGTGTGACCTTTAAATAACTGCAGGGGTCATTCAACTTGTCTTGAAGAAAATAACTATATTAGGACGAGAAAAACACTTCTAATTATTAACTAGTGACACACCAGGCGCTTCAGTATCTTGTGAAGTGCTTTTTGAAGTTGAGATAACCTAGAGTTCCAGTACTGGAGGATCCACACTCTGTACTCAAGATCACAGAGGTTAAAGTCCACTATAGTAAAAGTAAGAAATAGTGTGTGTGTGTGTGTGTGTGTGTGTGTGTGTGG
>NW_011359125.1:2260898-2274063 GCF_000735185.1 Notothenia coriiceps | reverse complement strand
GGGTACTTATTATATGTTTTACTTTGGATTCCTAAAGCTTTTAGTCTACTAACCCATCATCCAAGGTTAGTTTTCACTATAAGTACAAAATATATTTTGGAAGGACACTATAATTTACAGTTTTTTGCATGTTCAATCTGAATTTTCTTTAAAATAAAAAACATCTATATTGATTCTGACTTTTCTACATCCAACTCATAGGTTTATCATTACTTTGAGAAAAAAATTTAACCCTTTTAGAAGGGAAGATGGTCATTTGTTCTGGGAATGTCATTTTCGAGCCTGAAACCTGAAAAACAGGCTTGGGGCTTAACAGGTTAATGAGGCGTGTCAGGCCAGGGTCATGTAGACTTGGAATGACATTTCCTTAATGAATGGCAGGAACCTGGACTCTGTGCTCGGGTGCCTACATGTGTGCAGATCATGTCCTGAGACACCCTTAGCTCAATTCTCCTCCACCATGCTCTCCCTACCATCTGGGCTCAGCTGTGTTCGTGCTGAGCTCTGGAGCTGGAGCCGACATCTGCACGTCTCGCTGGGAGAGGGCTGCCATCCAAGCCGGTGCCCCATCGTGGCAACCAGCCTTCCTGCAGCTGTGGTGGTAAACAAGCACCCAGCCCCTCTGGTTCTCCTTCTAGTGCTGCAGGGCACAGAGAGACAGACTTCTCAGAAATGCTTCCCACTTCAGCAGGAGCCGTCACGCCACTACAGTCAGAGCTGGAGTTGACAGTGCAGCCGCTGCAGATCTTTGGTTGTTCGTTACGCACGGCTGCTCTGCTTCCTCTTTTTTGTGCGTTCTCCTCCATCTCCCTGCCCTTCCTGACTCCTTCCTCGCTTCCTCGCTCCTTCTCCTCGGCTGAGATAAGCCTGTCTCCCCTATGACCGCAGGGAGATCCAGCTCTGCACCGCTGTGTGTGCGGGGGAGGATGGAGAACGCCAGGGGAGGAAAAGCTGGCTCAGAGCTCCGGTCATGTGCTCTGTTGTTTGTTTCCTCAAGGAGGGATTCTGCCTGGCTTCTCAAGAGCAGAATAACGCTGCGCTGCTGCTGACAGCATCACCTACCCGGCTGCAGGAACACAGAGCGTGCCACGACTTAAGACAGAGATCCTGGATAATGAGGACTGACCAATCCCCTATACAGAAACTCTGAGAACTGTAAACATCTCCGACTAATCACATGTAGAAATCAAACCCCTCGTGGCTCACTTCACAAATAGCACTCGCTTTGATTTAATCTCACAAACACTAGATCATATGCATTCAGTGCCAGAAATACACACTGGACTTAATGTTTCTGGTCCATTGCTGCGTAAAGGCTGCAGGGCGACCCAGTGGCACTTTGTAGTGATGCAGTCCACTCTTGAGCCATATTGTGATTCATGTGGGGGGGCGAGTGACTGCTAATCTGCTAATTGGCTAAATGAGGCTGAGGGATGCAGAGGAGAGAAACGGAGGGAGAGAAGTGTGTGTTTTATACTGTGTGTTGCTGTAGGCTTGATGTGTGTGTGGGTGTACATATATGTCCATGTATAGTTTGTGTTTGCAGGGTAGATTTTTAGCCCAGATGGGGGGACACTTTCTCTCGCCCAGGCAGAAAATGAGACATCTCTCCATCTAAATGATATCAGCCCATGAGCAACTGGCACCGCTCTACACTTTGCCAAAAGTCAAACACGCCTCTCGTGAGGTCACACAGAGTTCGTTTCTAATAGGGAAAGTGGCACTTGCATTTTAACGTGTCGATCCAATGACAAGTCCTGATACAAAGTAGTTCCTACATTTTGGCTAAACCGGAGTAGTTTCGCTGCTTTACTTTTCAGGAATGTTTTGTTCACACTCACCTTGTCCCTTAACGTTTTATAGAAAGAAGGTGGATTTGCAGCAGAGCAGGGGGACTGTTGACAGCCGCTGTTATTGCCTTCAAACACAGTAAAACGCTCAGACTATAAAAAACAATAACAAGTGGCTGTGTGGCTGGCATTTATTGGGCAGGGATTTTCCCTTGAATGGTGTTTTTTAATCTCTCACAAGCTAGATCAACATTATGTTTCCAAAACAGCCGGAATTGAATTTTCCAGGAATAAATATTTTCGATACAAAACACTGACTTTTTTGTGACGAAAAAACGATTATTAAATACCATTTAAGAAAATGGCGAAAAAGTGGCCCACTTTAAGAAATTCAGGTTTGTACCTGAAGGCAGTAAACATGGCAGGCTCAATGATTTAATAATAAAAATAACTTACAGCTGAGTGAGCGTGAAGAAAAATAGAAATTCACAAGGAACCAGGGATGAGTGCTAGACTAAAGGAGGGAAAGCAGACGGCCTGCCGCTGAAACACAAACTACACACACAGACTACACACACAAGGGACTCATTAACTGATGAAACACAGGTGCTGGAAAACAGGCGGGAAAAAGACAGGAAGTAAAACAGAACACAACACAAGAGAAGAGACACTTAAATAGGATTGAAAAAAAACCTAGACAATGACAACAAGTGGAACATTTGCAACAGCTGCGACCTCGTACACGTAGGCACCCACACACACACACCCACACACACACACACACACACACACACACACACACACACACACACACACACACACACACACACACACACACACACAACCTGGGGCATATTTTAGCCATCAGCTAAAATACAATGTTTTTATTTTGTGTTTTTTACATGCAAAACTGAAAAGATATATGATTTGGACATTTGTTTAAACAGTTAACATTAAAACAGGTCAAACTAATACAGTATTTTAAAAACATAGGGACACGAGCTGTTAAGAACTGCTTCTAAATAACATTTTCAGACTTTATTTGGGAGTATTTGCTGTACTGTACTGTAGATCAGGCTACATCTAAAGCATCTTTCACCAGACCCAAATGCCCCTTTTTGTAAGACAAGTTGGTTAAAAGGATGTTTTATAGCCTCCAAGTGGAGATACCCAGGTGATGTTTTAAAGGCTGTTACACAAAACGTTTGTGTTGTGACCCTTTAAGGTAAATTCACCCTGGTAATGGACGACTAAACTATTTATACGTGCAAGCACTTCAAGTTCCTGCTGTGTATGTTCGGAGGTATTTAGGGAAACTATAAGAGGAATACACAAAGTAGGTTGAGGGAAACTAGGTCGAACTAAAGGGGAAATAAAACACACCTGGAAGTACGTCCTTGTAGATGCATGAGAGACAATAACACTTGTGTCCTTACATCCCGAGAGCATTGACAAGAAAAAAATCCAAGTTTTTTTTTATCACAGCATTAACTGTAGAAATGAAGCGAGGCGGTGCTGATTTGCAGCGGGCACTTCCTTACTGTGTGAAGAGTGTCGATTTCTGAAATGAAGTCTGTCCCTCGTCTCCTGCCCTGGCATTGATCTGATGCGCCTGGACGGAGTTCAGAAGGAGGCTGATATCTGAGCGGAGCTGATGTTTGTGAATCACCGGGTCAGTGGGTCACATCGCTGGACATCCACTCAGCCAACAACTCCCTCCGTTTCCCTCAGAGCGGCCGAGGAACCGCTCACTATCACTGGTGTAGAGTAACCAGATTAACTCATAATAATAATTATACATTTAATTTATAAGCGCACTTTTCATTTGAGTAAACAAAACTCAAAATGCAACAGAGTAAAATGGTCGATACAAAGCAACAACAAAACAAAACAAAAATATATATAATGAAGTAAACAACAGAATCAAAACAGTGGGTTTAGGCCGGCATGGCAACAAGTGGGGGTTTTAAAGATCTAGTAAAAGGCTATTCTAAAAAGATGCGTTTTAAGGCCTTGTGCTTTAGTAAGACGTTCTTACTTGAGTATTTAAAAAAAAAAAGTCTACTCGACTACAATTCAGAGGCAAATGGTGTTCTTTTACTCCACTACATTTATTCAGTGGTGGAAGAAGTACTTAGATTCTTTCCTCATGTTAAAGTAGAAATACTTTGATCTGAAAATACTTAACTACAACTGAAAGTCCTGAATTCAAAATATTACTTATAGAAGTACAGAAGTATTGCCAGCTAAATGTGCTTGAGGTATCAAAAGTAAAAGTACCCATTATGCACCATGGATGTTTTGAAAGTATCATATTAGAATATGAAATGAGTTATTCTTTTAATGGCGTACACATACACGTAAGAGCATTTCAATGTTGAAGTTTGTTAATATTAAGACGCTTTTAGATTTGTTTTCAATATATTGGTAGTACAGTACTGCATTATATCATATAAATAATATGTTATATGTAAACATAGCTGGTTACTATTAAGGTTAAATAAAAGAAGTGGAGTAAAATGTTCCAAAATGAAGTGGAATAGAAATATAAAATAGCATTATATGGAAATACTCAAGTATGACACAATAGTTCTTTAGTGCAGTACTTGAGTAAATGTACTTAGTTACTTCCCGCCACTGCATATGTATATGTCAAATGCAGATGTGGAAAAAGACCTTATTGGCTCACACACTTACACACTTACACACACACACACACACACACACACACACACACACACACACACACACACACACACACACACACACACACACACACACACACACACACACACACACACACACACACACACACACACACACACACACACACACACACACACACACACACACACACACACACACACACACACACACACACACACACACACACACACACACACACACACACACACACACACACACACACACACACACACACACACACACACACACACACACACACACACACACATACCATGTATACATCACTTCAGGGGACATTACATTGACTTACATGCACTTCCTGGAGACTTATCCTAACCTTAACAATAACCAACACATGCCTAACTCTAACCCTTAACCTTACCCTTACCCTTAACCTCACCCCAACCCTAAACCTAACCAAGTCTTCACCCTAAAATGAATGATTCCTCTCATGGGAACCTCCATTATGTCCCCATAAGGGAAGCGAGTCCGCCACACTTGACTGTGTAAACCAGACACGTGTTAAAAGAGAAAACGCAAAACACAAGAAATACAAAAAAATAAAAGAACATGCCACCACAACCAACACCCCCCCAAACAAACCACCCACAACACACAACCCACAAAACACACACAAAAAACAACACACACACACACACACACACACACACACACACACACACACACACACACACACACACACACACACACACACAGTGCTGATACAGGAGTGAGCCCCTCTGAGAGTTGCTCACAGACCCTCTCAGATACAGAGAGCAGGCACCTAGGGACTGGAGCTGTGTTTAAACTCCATTACCAGTACCCTCTCTCTAATTAAACCAATGTTTTAATTAGGATTTGGACAGCCAGGAAGGAGGAGGGATAATAATAACGCTCATTCATCCAACAGAGAGCGTCTATTTCTAAAGCCTCCCCCCTCAGCAGTGTGCCGAGTGGATGACCTTGTGTGTGATCTGCCACCGACTCCTCCATAGTGCTTCATCACCTGAAACGCAGGTGTGATTTACAGGTGGAGGAGGTTCATTAGAGGCAGAGAGACTTAGACTCCGGCAGAAAGAGTCTAGACACGAGGAGAGCCTGCAGGTGGTCAGCTGACCTATTCTGAATTAGAATTAAAGTAGCTAATAGAGACTTATCCCTCTTATTTACAACAATCTGATTATTCGACTCTTGTATGTTAATGTAGGCCTTGTAACTGATTCAATAGCACTTACTATGGTATGATCTTGTTTGAAGTGAATATAGAGGTTATGTATTGATTTCGAATCGTTTCTCGTTCAGCAGAGAAACTTGTTTGTTGTGGCATTGGTGTAAACAAATTCCAAATTATTATGTGGTTTGGTTTGGTCTCCTTTCCTCTTGTCTTGAATCCTTTTCTCTCATCTCCTCTCATACTTTGTCCTCTCATTTCCAATTTATTTGTTCAGTTTGTTTGTCAGCAGGACAATGGGGGAAAAGCACTCTCCAGATTTGTTGTGAATTTGTTTTGAGGGTGTAGCATTGGCTTGGATATTTTTAGAGCGGATCCCAATCAGTGGGTTTACACACACATGATCTGCTTCTTTAGAAATCGTGATTCGGCCTTGGTGGAGGTCGTTTTGTTTCCTCTACTCCTAGTCTCATTTCCCCTCCCCCTAACTGGTGTCCTATCTTCTCCCCTTGTTTCCTCTCCTCTCCTCTAGTCTCATTTCCCCTCCCCCTAACTGGTGTCCTATCTTCTCCCCTTGTATCCTCTCCTCTCATCTTTTATCCTTTCCTCTCATCTCCTCTTTTATTTTGTCCTCTCTTTTCCTATGTACTTATTCACTTTGTTTGTTTGTCAGCAGGACAATGGGGAAAAACGTTTACCAGATTTTTTATAAAACTTATTTTCAAGGGACAAAATACATTTGCGGAGTGGATCCAAATCATTGGGTGGATCCACTTCTACTTTAGAGATGGGGCATTTGGTCTTGCCTGAGGTCTGCCCTCTCTGACTGCTCTTTAGTTGATTTATTGATGAGGACTGCGGTAAAAGTGTGATACAAGCAAACACTCTATGATTACAAGTCAACAATTTAGATATGAAATACAGGAAATCACAACCGAATTGGGTTCAAGGCTTTCATTTTATAAATAAGTAGCTCCAAATTAATCATTTGTTTTTGCTTTGGCAGACAGTTTTTTACAAAACATTACAGATACTTCAAAGCTGAAAACCTTGTACTAATAATAGTTGTCTAATAGTGTTGACTGCAGACAGAAATGGCATCGCACTTTGTTAGAAAGTACCGGATCATCGTGGCTTAATGAGTTCCTGAGCTCCTTATAAAATAATTGTTTATGATGGAAACATTTGCAGAAGACATTTGGCATAACCTGCTGGATTTCATTGAAAAACCTTTCAGGTCGCTGAAACGATATGAAACTATTGTATGAATGATTTGTTAAAGAACACTGTGTGGATGCACTTTGTCTTGTAAAAAGGCCTATATCTTTGTCTGTCTTTAAAAAACAGTTAACCCTTGTGTTGTGTTCGAAAGCTGTTACCGTTCATGGTGTTCGCGGTTCAATTTTGATCCATGATTTATCTCAGTCCAAAACACTCAAAAAAATGTCTGTCATGTTTAAACTACATCATAACTAACTTATAATACCTTCATAACCGTACAATCCTGTTGTAATTTAATGTTATGGCCCCAAACACATCACACCACATATTGAACACGTGCATATGTGTGTTCAGGTTCAAGTGTTATTGTACATATTCTTTGAGAATGGTGGAGTTCCCGTGGGGGGAGGGGGGCAGAGGGAGGGGAGACCAGGTGCATGTTGCAAAATAATATTGTTACAGTGGATGAAGGGGGAGGGGGAGGGGTGTCTAAAGTCAAAGATGAATGTTGATTGGGCCAAATTTGACCTCGAGTCACCCAAAACCATTTTGCTGGGTCTCCCCAGACACGAACACCAAATGATACACTTTTTTCTTTAGAGATCTTCAGACTTGGCTAAAATGGTCAAAATCTGTGTTGTAGTGTTTATATGGCTGTTGTGGAGGATATCATGAAGCCTTGTTCCGATAAAAAAAAACTAGAGCGTGGTTAATATATCATTTTAACTTGAAACGGGTCACGGGAGACCCGAACACAACATAACGGTTAAAGCAAATCTTGTCAAGCAAACCTGTCAGAGATTGATTACGCTGAATGGCTGTGGAGTTGGAAACACGTTCACTCTTTCTGAAATGCAGTGTTGGTTTCTGTGTTGTGATGGTTCAGTTTAATACGTGAATTCTCTCCATTCGATATGTTGATATATAATATCTGGGCCCCTGTTCTCAAGCTTCCTATAGGTTACTGTGCTGTCCCACTTCACATGTCTCCATTATGTCTCATGTTTGTACCTGTATCTTTATCTAACTTAAATAAAGGAATGATTAAATGACATGACTTGATTGAGTAATATTAATATATCTCCTCTCTTCTCTTCCCCCTCCTCTCAGCAGGAGATGGCGTACCGGTCCAGAAGGACGGGGAGCAGGTAAGTGTCATACTGACCCTCTGAGGAGCCAACATGGCCGCTGATTTGAACCAGTCTCCCTGCCAGCAGCTGAGCAGCAGCTCTCTGTAACTCGAGCTGCCAGTGCTTGTGCTAGTAGATTAAGTGAAGTAGTCACACATCATGTCAATGTCAGTCGCTTAACTTCCCCTACACCTCCCTAAATGAGAGGGGGGGTGTAGGGGAACAGTCTCTGGTTCGGTTGGCTCGTTGCTTGATGTCTGTTGGATAGTCGCAAAAAAAAGCAAAAGGCATCACTCTCCTTCTTCAACTTTTTACACATCATCCCTATATCTTTTTTACCCTCCTCTCCACTCGACTTCTCCTCTTCTCTCCTCTCTTGTCATATCCTCTTGCCTTGTCTCCTCTCATCTTGTCTTGTATCGTTCCCTTGGTCTTGTTTTGTGTCCTCCCCTTTCCTCTCCTTTTGTCTTGATTTCTATCCTTTCCTCTCCCCTCATTCCTTGTCTTCTCTCCTCTTGTGTCCTCTTCTCTCTTCTTGTCTTGTCTTGCCTTGTGTCCTTTCCTCCCCTCTCGTCTTGTATCATCCGTTCTACTCTCATTCTCTCCTTTCCTCTCCTCTCTTATACACTTCTCCTCTTGTCTTTTGTACTCTCTTCTCTACTTGCCTCCTTTATAACTTGTATCCTCTCCTCTCAACGCATCTCCCCTCCTGTCCTTTCCTTTTGTCTTGTGTCCTCTCTTTACATCTCCCCTTGTCTTGTGTCCTCCTCTACTCTCATCTTGTATCCTCTTCTCATATCTCCTCTTGTCTTATCCCCTCCTCCTCTATCTTCCTGTCTTGTATCCTTTCCTCTTTTTTTGTCTTGTATCCTCTCCTCTCATCTTGTGTCCTCACCTTTCCCCTCGTCTCGTCATCTATCTTTTCCTTTCCTTTCCTGTTGCCTATCCTCTTCTCTTCTCACGTCCTGAATCGTCTCCTTTCCTCTCCTTCCTCTCCTCTCCTCTTGTGTCCTCACCTTTCCTCTCATCTGTTGATCTACCTTTCCTTTCCTTTCTTCTCGCCTTGTATCCTCTTCTCTTCTCATGTCCTGAATCGTCTCCTTTCCTCTCCTCTTCTCTCCTCTTGTGTCCTCACCTTTTCTCTCGTCTCGTGACCTATCTTTTCCTTTCCTTTCCTGTTGCCTTTCCTCTTTTCTTCTCACGTCCTAAATCGTCTCCTTTCCTCTCCTCTCCTCTTGTGTCCTCACCTTTCCTCTCATCTAGTGATCTATCTTTACCTTTCCTTCCCTTTCTTCTCACCTTGTATCCTCTTCTCTTCTCATGTCCTGAATATTCTCCTCTCCTCTCCTCTCCTCTCCTCTCCTCTCCTCTCCTCTCCTCTTGGCTGCTTCACTGATCCCATGCTGTATATCTGACCCCCTGGGAGAGGACACAGGAGAGGAAACCATTTCGGAATAAATGTAGAGAACTCCACTTTTTCACCAAATGCACGGTGGACTTATTCCATTATTTATTTATGCATTGTGCCCCAGATTGCCCTTCGGCACACACACACACACACACACACACACACACACACACACACACACACACACACACACACACACACACACACACATCACCGTTGTCAGGGCTATTGGAGGCAATTTTGGAAAAGCTGCTTCAAGGGGCCGAGCACTACCACTCAAGTGTGTTAAATCTCTCATCAGACCCTCAGAGAGCGAGGGAGTCAAAGAGCAATGAAGTGGGAGCAAAAATAGAATAATAAAAAAGGAAGGAGAGTAGAAAAGGAACGGGAAGAGGCTGATAGATGCGATGCTGCCTGATGAAAATAGTGAACACCCATGTGTTAATGTCACTCAGAAATAAATAACCTGTTTGTTACATTTTTAAAGCGAATTTAAATAACAAATTGCATTCAAGTATTATACAATATTATCCTTTTGATGCATGGGTCCTTTTGTAGGGAGGCGTAAACCAATGTTGAAGTTCAGAGGAATTGTTCAAATGTTTGGGATTTTGCTAATCCGTAGTCTTGCAGAGAATTAGCTCAGAAGATTGAAAGCAGTCTCATGTCTAAACAGTAAACATGAGGGTATGGTTAGCATCTTATTAGCTTAGCTTAGCATAATGGCTGGAAACAAGGGGACATAGCCTGGCTCTGGCCAAAGCTACTGTAGTTTATCTGTTTCCCAGCACCTGTTAATATCTAACCATGCGAAAATATATCTTGTTTGTTTATTTAAAGTTGTCGTTTTATGGGGTAGATGCAATACAATTATAAATATATATAAACTAGGGCTGTCAAATGTATTCTGGAAACCTTAACGTTTAAACAAAAAAATGAAGTTTTTAATTAATATGACCAAGTTTGACCCTTAGTTGATTCCAGCACGGATGTTTATCAAGAATAGCATGACCGTGAAACAGCGGAGAATTCGGCACAACCTAATCAAGACTAATCACAGATCATTATTGTGATTAACGTGATTTAAAAAAAGTTTTAACAGCACTAATATGAGCGTTTATGTGCAAGTGACCGTCTGAAATAGGAGTTGTTAAAATCTAATAATGATAGGAAAGCCACAATTGGACGGGTTTAACAATATGCATGATAAATATTGGGGCACAGTTTGAATTTTTTTTCCAGTTTTTTATATATTTATTATTAATTTACTTCCTGTTCATATCTACAGGAAGGTGAAAACATCTCCCCTCTAACCCAGCAGTGTCCCAATCCCGGTCCATTTAGTGTCTGATAGAGAGGAATGCTGCTTATCTGCTTTTTCCCTATAGCATCTGCCTCACACACACACACACACACACACACACACACACACACACACACACACACACACACACACACACACACACACACACACACACACACACACCATGTATACATCACTTCAGGGGACATTACAGTACATTGACTTACATGCATTTCCTAGAGACTTATCCTAACCATACACACACACACACCCTTCCCTTTCCTCCTCATAGCCCCAGTCCCCTGTCTTTACGCAGCATCAGATAAAGTTCAACACATCTCTCTCACTCGCGCTCGATTTCCCGCTGGCTTTTTAGTGTTTCTGGCAGCACGTGTAAGCCGAGAGGACGCTCATCCCTCCGTAGCGTTTTCACTCTGCTAAACATAACGAAGCAAATAAACTGATCCCTGTTTAATCCCCCCCCCTTCTCCCTCTCATTCCGGCCCTTGACTCTTGCCTTCCTCCTCAATGGAAAATCCTGTGTATCTGTCTCCCTGTCTCTTAATTTCTCTGCATGTCCGATGTTCAACCCCCTCCTCTTTTTCTTCGTCTTCTCCCCATCCCCCCCATGCATGTATCTGTCTTTCCTTCTCCCTCTTTCCCCATCCCTCCCTTCCTCCTATATTTCTCTTCCTCAGCATGGACCTTCAGAATTGTCATGGGAAGGAATCAATGTAAGTGTTGTGACCTCATTCCCTCTTCCTCCTATATTTATATGTTTCTCTCACCTGTTTTGATTTAACTCACCCTGACCTCTTTCACCCTCCCCCCTCTCTTCCACCTCGGCCTTTACAGTCGATCTCTTTCAGGTTTTAGTCGTGGCACAATCAGAATTGGTGCAGGGTAAAATCTAAAAAAAGTTGGATTTGGAGATTTTGTATTAACCCAACATCTCCATCACTTCTCTCCACTCACCCTTCCTGTAACACACACTGTCTCGACGTCTTTGTGTGCCCCGTCACACTTCCCATATCCTTTTCTCCACGCTTTTCCCCCCCCTCCTCCATTCCTCTGTCTTCTCCCCCTCCAGCTGTCCATGGAAGACACCACGTCGATCCTGCCTCGGCTCAAGAGGAACTCTAATGCGTACGGCATCGGGGCTCTGGCTAATGCTTCTCTGTCAGGTGTGTCAGGTGTGTGTCTGTGCTGTAAACGGGTAAACGACCCCATGTTGGCTCGGCTGGAGCCAGCATGGTACCCGAAAATGGGTTCCCCTGAATCACTTCCTCTTCACACCGCAATAACACTCGTCAATGACTACCTCCTGAGTCATTGATGGAATTAAATCAGCCTTAAAAACACACACAGTGCATCCTCATACAGCTTGTTGCTCTAAGTAGACAAGGTGAGTGGGAAGTGTAGCTCTTTTTGTTAAGTGGCTGTGAAACAAACTGTGTAGCGTTAGTACAGTGAAGGAACTGAAACGTTGAATTTAATATATCACTGTATTAGGTTAGTTAAAAGCAATCATTTTAAGTTGAACCTATTTAACATTATTGCTCTCAACTAACCTAATACATTTATTTGAAATGTGTTGACATATACTACACTTAACTAAAGTCAACGGTTCAGTTTTTTCAGTGTATGTTTGTTTCGTTTTGTTACTGAAGAAAACAAAGGAGTCCAATGGAGGTGTTTCAGGCAGGGGGGGGGGGGAGTGTGTGGGAGAGAAAATTATTAGCCTTTACAGACTATTTAAATGCACAACAAACGATATAACACACTACAGGAAAGGGAAAACACCAAAAGGCATAGAAGGGCCTCTTAAAGTTAATTGGAATAATTATTTCAGTCTTGTGTTTATTGAGTTCTGTTGATGTTAAGTGTTATCAATCACATAGTTAAGTGTGTCTCTGTCTGTGAACTGGGACGGGGGTTAGTTTTGTTTTTTAGCTGGGGAAGCACTTTGTGTTACCTTATGCTAAGTGCTATATATACATCAAGTTTAATTGATTAAAACAACACACCTCACACACAGTGCGTCCTCATACAGCTTGTTGCTCTAAGACAAGGTGAGTGGGAAGTGTAGCGCTTCATGTTCAGTGGTTCTGAAACTGGGTAGTTTTGGGCTGCAGCCACACCAGGACGATTACGCAAACGAACCGAAATCGATATCAAAAAACTCTTCCGTCCACACGCAACAGGCACCAGAAACGTGTCCGTTCACACGAGACCGTTCGAAAGCGCTGGAGACGCTGTAGTACATATGTCGGGCCTGTAAGTGGCGCTGTAGTCTGCCAGAAAAGCAGCGAAGAAGACTTCCCGCGCATGGTTGCCATGGTTGCCCTTCTGTTTATTCTCCGCTCTGGCTCTTTTTCTCCCTCCCCGAGGCAAGCGTGTGCTCCTGCTGTAATTCTCTCCGGTAGTCCACCAGCA
>NW_011359125.1:2233287-2260828 GCF_000735185.1 Notothenia coriiceps | reverse complement strand
GAAGTAAAAACGTGCAAAATAAGACTGAATAATAGGACAATAGGGCAATAGGGGCTCATTCTGACGTTGCTGGGTGGTACATGGAAAGACTTTGTTATAGATTTAATAAAAGAGAATATGATTTGGATGGAGTCTCTTTACCGCACCGTTGTGACGAAAAGGGAGCTGAGCCAGAAGGCTGAGACTGCCAAGGCACACNGGAGGAAAACAGAGGCTCCGTTTTTTATTCTTATATGATTATATAGAGTCGTTATTCATTTGTTTTAAAGCTCAATAAATAACAAAGAAGACCTTTGACTGTCAAAGGTCTTCTTTGTTATTTATTGAGCTTTAAAACAAATGAATAACGACTCTATATAATCATATAAGAATAAAAAACGGAGCCTCTGTTTTCCTCCCCCTCTTCTGACAGCCCAGCACCTGATCTCTGAGCAGCAGAGGATGGGAGAGGCGGGACTATTGCGTAATCGTTATCAGGACATGATCGTACTATAGGCGTAAACACGTTTGCCCCCCCAGAGCGTTTCGTTTGCAGATCTACCCACCTAGGGACCCGTTATCGTTATCGTTTTCTGCGTTTCCATGTCGGCCTCGTGTGGCCGAACCGTCTATCTGATAGTGAACTGTAGCAGATGTGACCGTTATCGTCCTCGTGTGGCCGGGGCTTTAGTGTGGATGGTTTGAACAGAGGTCAGTGCAGTGCAGCTGGTGTGATGTGGTCCAGATGTGTCCTTTAATTTATTCATAAATCTCATCGTCAGGGAGCCCAGGGATTTCCAGTCATGTGTTGGTCACGTGAAATACGGAGTGCAGCCATTATGCAGCCATCAGGGTTAGGGTTAGGGTTAGGGTTAGGGTGAGTCCTCACACAGACAGCAGAGTGCTTCTGTTTACCCAGCGCAGATTAGCAGACGTGTGAAAGATGTTATGTCAACAAGCCAACCTCTCATTACTCATGCCATACAACCATCTCACCCTAATTGCCCTATTCCATCCCATGATGCACCTCTTTCAGACAGGACACATCCATTCTCCTGCCTTTACTCCATCAGACAATGGTGTAGTCTCATTACAAACATGCTATCATCCCCTCAGCACATCTGCATTTAGCTATTCTCCTCATCCATGTTCATGAAGACGCTCTTTAAAATACAGGCATCTGAGAAGCTAGGTCGGACTAAACTATATTTTTCTTTAATTGAAATTCCAATATAGGTTATTTTACATTTTTGTTTTCATTATTATCTGGTAATTCAATATAAATATATATGAAATAACCAAATAGTAAGGCCTATTTTAGGTTCTCCTGTGAGAAGGAAATACTCGACAAATGAAAGGTATTTTCACAATAACAAAATGGATTGAATTGCAGGTATTAGGTAAAGTTATTGAGAACAAATTAATAAATATTGCCGGATCAATACATCCATGCACAAACACAGTAAGCAGGGGAAATAGTTTGATTTACCTGAGTTTCATTCAATTTTTAAAACAACATTATTTTTATGATCAAATCAGGCAACGTATTAATTATGTAATGTGATCAAAATATCATGTAACACAAAATCTTTCCTTTACTATTTCCCAATATTCAATTATTGACATTCCTATCTTCAAAAACAAGTAAATGAAATGCGACCAAACTCTATTTATACACATTTACACAAACATATTTACTTGAATCACTACACACAATCAGCTTCTAAGGTAATTAACAATCTTACAGTAATAATATAATTAAACTGCATTATGTTTGAGGACAACACTGTTTATCCTCCACACAGTTTAGTCTGATCCTGCTGGGCATCCATAGTTTCATCATTCTTCACAACATCCCCGAACAATCACAATAAAATACTTGATAATAACATATCTATGTCTGTTCCTCCCCTCCCTTCCTCCACTCTTCTTCTATCCCTCCTTTCCTCCCCCACCAGGTGTGAGCCGCACGATGAAGGAGCGAGTGACGAAGCCCACCGGCATGGCGCAGGGTCGCGTGGCTCACATGATCGAGTGGCAGAACTGGGGCATGTCGACGGTGGGACCAGGAGGCGTGCCGCTGCCCCGGATCACCACCGAGGAGCGGGAGAAGGAGCGGCGGCTGGAGAGCGACGCCTACAGCGACCTGAGTGAAGGAGAGAAGGAGGCGCGCTTCACTGCAGGTCAGAAACTCACAAAGAGCCCGTTCACCCACATTTTAAAGGGGCCTTATTCTGCTCATGTTCAGGTTCATATTTGTATTTAGTGTCTCTACTGTGACATGTCTCCATGCTTTAAGGTTCAAAAAGCTCTTTATTGTTCTCATACTGCCTGAGAAACCACACAGCCCAGTCTGTTCTGATTGGTTAGCTCACCGGCCCTATTCTGATTGGTCCACCGCTTAGAGATGTCCCGCCCCCTATCACATACAGTGTGTTGAGAGTGGCTGGCCAATAGAAAAGAGAGTGTTACATAGAGTTGTCAGTATGCTACAGAAGTAAACAAAGGAGTCCAATGGAGAGTCCGGGAAAGGGAAACCCACCCCCCCAAAAGCACAATAGGGCCTCTTTAACATATTACTATACGTTTTTTTAAAGCTCTTAACGGTCCAAGTCCTAGCTATTTATCCAATTTGCTTTTGACCTATGAACCGTCTAGAACCCTCATTGATCAGCATATTGCTTTCACCTAACTTAGTAAGATTGATTTATGCCACTTATTCAGTTAGTTAACTATTGTAATGCTGGTTTGTCCTCTGCTGCCCTCAGGGATCCTGCAGCAGTTTGCAGTCACCGAGGCGACGCTCATAGCCTGGGGCTCGATGGACGGAGAGAGCACTCGGTCGGGATCAATGATGGGCAGCGTGGCCCGTCTGAGCGAGGTCAACCAGGAGAGCATCACCAGTCGAGGTAAAGGACTACAAAGATACAGTATGGCCGTGGATGCATCTTAAAGTGGCCTGTCTTTCAGAACAATCTTTACATTACTATTAACATTATCACAGGTTCATAAAGACAAGACAGACTCCAACAAATCAAATGTTCATGCCCGACCTGACTGGCACCCCGGCAACTTAACGTGATTCACTACAATGTATTGTTTACTTATTTTATTATATTTACTATGTTTTTAAAGTAGCATAAAGTGGATATACTCCAGGAAAGTAGCTCAAAACTTAACTTGAGTGTGTAATTAAATGTACTTACTTACTCTCCTCCAGCCCTGGCTTTGAATGAAGAAGGCAGCTTGCATGTGTGGTGTTGCTCAGTGATGAGAACACACTGTTCATCTCCTCTCCGCGCTGGAGGGTAGCTCATTATTAATTCCACATTTTCCATCAAGGTCGGTTGAAGGTGAACCTGGATAACTAATGATTTTGGACATTTTGATTTCAGAGCAGTGACACAAAGTTGTTCTCATGAAGTGAGACAAAGTTCTCAGATGATTATAATGACTGCTTTGCTATAATACGATTTACACTGCAGGACTTTAACAGTAACAAGGGTCTGAATACGTTGTCCAGCACTGCCAGAACTCTCCCTCGCCGTGTTCCTGACACCAACACCTCCAGCAGCACCTTTAATAGCCACTCCTGCTCTTTATTTCCTTCCAGATCAGATCTTGCACCACTCCTCAGCGGATGTGTGGCCCCACACTTACGTCTCCCAGGGCCACTACTGCCTCTCCTCGTCCGACGCCTGGGAGCCCATGAACAAAGACTCCTCCGGCGTGGTGTCCTCCCCGGCCGGCTCCTATGTCCTCGGGCCTGAGGGCTACGAGGGCCAGGCGGCGGGGTGCTTCCTGTCGCAGCAGCAGCAGCATCAGCTGACGCTCCAGCAGCAGAACCAGCTGCAGCAGCTGCAGCAGATCCAGCAGATCCAGAGCTACCAGCAGCAGCAGCTGCTGCAGTACCAGCAGCAGCAGGTGAGTCACCTTCTGTGGGCGTAGCCCTGATAGATGGAAGGAGATGGAGAGAGAAATGCAGTGTGATAGTATGTTTACTGACTCTCAAAGTCACTCTAATAATGCATGAACCTGAGCAGTCCAAAGAAACCCAGCAGCTCTAGAGCTCACTCTGTCCCGTTGGCGGAGATCAAGTGTTTGTTAGGTTGTGTGTGAATCCATGAGTGCATATATGTGATTGCAGCTATTTCGGATTTACAATACTTCCATAGCCACCTAGATCATCTAAAAATATCACTTAGCTAAAGAAAAATGTTGGTTTTCATGTTTGGAGGGAAATAAAAATGAACTTCATTTTAAATAAATGTATATATAAAAATGTCATTTCCAAAATTAGAAATGAATTCAGATGTAACTGAGATTTCTAAAAGGAGAATAACATTCTTTCCCCAAAAATACATAATTATAGGGAACAAAGGTTGATTTGTCAACAATTAAATATAATCATTATTAAGATTATTGGATAATTGTATCTCATGCTTAATGCCTAAATGTGTCTACAAGCAAACTCTTTGTTTTTGTTGTTTGTTGATTTTAGTTGTGTAAGCATATATGCAATGGACTCTTAAGTAAACAAATGTTTGGAAGAAGGTAAAAGATTTTTTCTTGAATAAAGTTAAGAAAAATACAGTACAGAGAATCTATTATCCTTTATTTAACCAGGTGAAAGTCTCATTGAGATTAAAATCTATTTTTCAAGAGCGACCTGAATAATAAAGTGAAGTATTACTAACTCTCCTTTTCAGAAACTATAGGAAAATATAAACTCAGTACAACAATCCAAAACATTACATTTGACTTTAAACTGCAAGTCGGCGCCAAGATAAAAAGATGCTCTGTCAAAAGAATCACTACTTTTAAGAAATTGATATCGAGAGTAAACTTTTCTGAACATTAGTTGTTGCTTTAAAACTGCAAATATCAGACAAAATAAAGAACGAAGAAAGAAAAGCAGAATTGATTTCTCTCACTGTTAGAAAAATATCACTCGACGTCAGTTTGAGAATCAATAATCAGGTAGCGGAGTTAAATCACAAACAGGAAGTACTGTTCAACTCACACACATGAGGTATGCTGCTCAAAGGAACAGGAAGTAACATCAAGCTTATATAGTCTAAGTGCAGTCCCACACATAGTCGTAAATCCGTTTGGTGTCGGCAGGTCTCCGTACATGCAGGTATTCCAATTTACGATGATGTTGCTCTTTGCCCCTCAAAAGGTGGGAGACAAGAGTAGATGTCTTCCAGTCTGTAGATGAACAAAGTGAATGATGCCCGGCCTCCTTCTGTCTGGAGAGGAGGCAGCTGCAAGGACATACACAGCACCAACAGTTTGGTAGATTGTATAGCAGCACCTTCCATGCACAAAGCAGCCCAAAGTGCTTTACAGAAAACAAAACAACAATATCAAAATAATATTAAAATGAATACAGAACAAGATAAAACATCTACAGTGATAATATGTTAAAATAAATAAAAGCAAAACAGAAAAAAAAGATAACATAGGAATACGAAAGTAAGTTGTATCTTCCCAAACACACACATTCAGAAACTGTGAACCCCTTTCTGTTCTGCCTCCTGATCTGTCCCCCCCTCCCTCCCTCNGTTCCAGCAGAGAGCCCCAAACTTTCTTTTCCCTGGCCACATCAACCAGCTCTGACTGGGGGATCCCAAGGCGCTCCCAGGCCAGCGAAGAGATATAATCCCTCCATCTGGTTCTAGGTCTACCCCTTGGTCTCTTCCCAGCTGGACGTGCCTGGAACACCTCCCTAGGGAGGCGCCCAGGTGGCATCCTAACTAGGTGCCCGAACCACCTCAACTGGCTCCTTTCGACGCGAAGGAGGAGCGGCTCAACTCCGAGTCCCTCCCTGATGACCGAACTTCTCACCTTATCCCTAAGGGAGACACCAGCCACCCTGCGGAGAAAACCCATCTCGGCCGCTTGTACCCGCGATCTCGTTCTTTCGGTCATGACCCATCCTTCATGACCATAGGTGAGGGTAGGAACGAAAATGGCGCGGTAGACAGAGAGCTTTGCCTTCTGGCTCAGCTCCCTTTTCGTCACAACGGTGCGGTAAAGAGACTCCATCCAAATCATATTCTCTTTTATTAAATCTATAACAAAGTCTTTCCATGTACCACCCAGCAACGTCAGAATGAGCCCCTATTGCCCTATTGTCCTATTATTCAGTCTTATTTTGCACGTTTTTACTTCATGTAATGGAGCTTTTTATGAAACTTTATCTCATATTCTCGCTCTTTCTTTTTCTTTATTTCCCTCAGACTGGGGTGTTGTGTGAGTGACGCCCTGTTGTTACCATGACGAGCCACGTGACCCTGGAGGATGCCCTGTCCAATGTGGACCTGCTGGAGGAGCTGCCCCTCCCGGACCAGCAGCCATGCATTGAACCCCCCCCCTCCTCTATTATGTACCAGGTACACACTCCCACACGCTTTCACCTCCACCCACTATCACACAAAGCCATTTTCAATATACCCCTCTCACGCTTTTCTCTCTCCTTCTGCAGGCAAATTTTGACACCAACTTTGAAGACAGGAATGCATTTGTGACTGGCATCGCCCGTTATATAGAGCAAGCTACGGTCCACTCCAGCATGGTGAGAAAATTGCACCAGTTTAAGTAATTAAACATGCCATGTCTTGCCATCGTGTTGTTCTTTTATATCAGATTGGTTGAATCAATTTTTGTTGTCTATCTTGAATAGTTTGTGTTCCCCTTTCAGTAAACACAAAGACAACTGGGAAGCAGCCTCACTCCCTTAAAGAGAGCCTTGTTTGTTTGTGAATTGATTATCATTTGGCTCTTTTGTAAGGATTTGGCTAGGCCTGTGGCCGGGCACACACACACACACACACACACACACACACACACACACACACACACACACACACACACACACACACACACACACACACACACACACACACACACACACACACACACACACACACACACACACACACACCTTCTCACAATGAGGCAGGCAATGAACCACTAAACCTCTTTCCCCTGATGGTGAATGAGCAGAGAGTGTGATTTGACTGGCAAAGAGGGGAAGTAGCGCTTTACTTAACCTTATTTAATCAGGAATTCCCACTGAGGTTGANGAATTAGTTCAGTCGGAGGTGTTTCTTTTTTTCAATTAGTCAACGGTTTCACAAACTCAAAGGAACAGAGAGTCTCACAAAATTTGTCGAGACAAGTAAATTTTCACAAATTTTTTACACACATGTATCCAAAAACTAGATCACCTGTTTGAATTACAAGGGTGAGGAATAGTAAATTTACACCAAGTGGAAGCTGGACATGACTTATGGTGAACTTGACGTGAAGTCCAATCACAAGGACAGGGAAGACACAAAATGTTGTACAAACAAGAACCAAGTAATTTTATCAAATTTTACCACACATGTATCCAAAAACTCGATCGCTGGTTTGATTATAACGTGAAAAACTATTAACATATAACCTTAAACATAACATATATGAACTGACGTGACAGGGTCACAAAGCAGAAAGACGAAACAGGAATAAAAAAGACCAGTTCGAGTAATTTCCCTTCCAAACAAATACCACTCTTTGGATTAACGACGCTACGTGAAAATATTAATATTATTTATAACAAGTAAATGTAAATTTAGTACCACACAACGTAGAAAACAATATACGACATCATAATACCTTTTAGTACTGATAAAAAACTCGAAACTAGGGAATCCTGGTGTTGTAAAGACAAAAACCCAGAGTACGACCCTTTTTCAAACCCTTGGGGACCATATATCCCAGATCAAATTGGACTAGTTGGGACGTCACAAAACACACGACTGGACGACTGCTCGGAGCACGTGTGTCGCAGAGAGCCGTCGCGGACTCTTCGACGAGGTGGAGAGGCCAATTCTAGACACTTCCGGACGAAGAGACATGACGTACCACTTGTAGCCGAGGACGACGGAGGAGGTGGTGCAGTCGGTTCGGTCCGGCATCCGGCTGGCGTGCGGCGTTGACATAGACACTTGTGGTGTGTGGTGTGTGTGTGTGTAGTGTGTGGTGTTGTGTGTGTGTGTGATGTGTGTGGTGTGTGTGTGATGTTGCCCCTCTGTTCCCTTTGAATGCCTGAAAATAACAGAGAAGATATTATCATTAACATTGCTGGGTTATTGGGTGATTTTTAACACCAGCCGGCGTACGCTGTATACCCAATGTGGACCTTGCAACCGCATTTACAGCGCATTACATTACATGTTACTTGTTAGACGCTTTTATCCAAAGCGACTACATACTCAATACTGTGGGGAATCCCCACGGAGGGATTTTGACAGGGTTGTTGCACAAAAGATCCAAGCGCGCACAGAAGAAATCTGAGAGCAGACATTTCACGAGCGCACAGAAACAGCCTGAGTGCAAGGAGAAGGTTTTAAACTGGAACACAGGAAACCTGTAAGCAGAAATATATCTGAGTGCAAGCGTACAGTTTGAGCAGAAGCAGAGCAAATCTAAGCGCAAGCAGGCACTATTTGAGTGTGAGGACAGGGTTTGACGGAAAGAAATACATATTCTGAACGTGAAATCAATAAAGTATGCTCTCAAATGTAAAGACCACGCTCCAAATACACATCCTGTAACAGTTCTGAGGATTTAGTAGGTGTGTTAGTCCAGGGGTTCCCAAACTTTTCAGCCCGCGACCCCCAAAATCACAGCGCCAGACTGGCGACACCCTGTCGAATGTTTATGCAAACGTTATTATTAATATTAATTAAAAAAAAAAAAAATTATAATTTTTTATTTTAATTTTCCATTTTAATTTTGTAATCATCTCGCGACCCCCACTCGGGGTCTCGCGAACCGCCGGTGGGTCACGACCCCCACTTTGGGAACCCCTGTGTTAGTCGAGTGTTATTCTCACTAAACAAGTAATGAAACCAAGATGGACGTGTGTGTGTATTGCAGTTGTGGAATAAATCTAAGTATAAGTACACAGACAGAATGTTCTCAATTTTAAATGTTGAGGTATATATATTGTGCCAGATTTATATCATCATAATAATCTTCAGAAGCACAGTCAATACTTTTACTACCAACCTTTAAGTAAGAAAGGTTTAGGATGCAGGACAGTGTTGTATTAGTACTTTAAATTCAGTGCAGGCTCTGAATACGTCCTCTCCTTCTGTTTCTTGTCGTCTCCAGCAGTCAGATATCGCTGGAGGTCTTCCTCCACCTGCGATATAAAGGCACAGACTGCGCTCTCATGGTCACCGCTGACGCTCACCCCGCTAACGCTCAGTCCTGTGCAGCCGGAGACTTCCGCAGCGCCTTCACCAAGCGGTCAGATTTGTCTCTACACATTTATTCTACAGGTTTACCCATTACCTCTTACACATTTTGAGTCGAGTTACAGTCATTTTTCCATAGGAGATAAGCTTAGTAAACTCTGCAGCTGACGTTGTTTACTCTACTAAAGGTTAATGTTCCTCTACATTCCTCCCGCTGTCTTTTCTCTTCTTTAGTTATCTGAAGGAGTTTGGATTCACCATCCCAGACAGACCCATCATGGTGGATGACATCAGAGTGAGGGGTTGTGGGAAATCTGGGATCAAATCTGTGTATAAAACCAAGACGGGGCGCGGACAGGCCAAACCAGTCACGGTACACACACTCTTATAAATACATAGAACTCAAATACACACAGAAAAACGTCCTGACGGGAAAAAGTGACAAAAGAAAGCAAGTTCATATCGGTTTTAAATCCTACCTTTTTAAATGTATTATTTTTTGTTTCACTCTCTGTTCTTCCGTGTAGATGACCAAGTGTTACTTTGAGGAAGGGTACCTGGACACAGGTGTGTATCTGTGGGAGGAGCTGCCGTCCGGTCACAGCATCAAGGGGCCAGCCATCATCATCGACAAAAACAGGCAGGTGTTATAACAGCTGTCAAAATAATAAAAAGGTTTGACTGTGTTCCGGCTTGAGCTTCAATAATCAGGATACATGTATTTGTTATCCTTGCAAGAATGGAAGTAGTCAACAGACTGGAACATTTGAATAGATAAACATTGACTGAGTCATTTTGCAGTCCCAATAATTGTCATTAAAGGTGGGGTAGGTAAGTTTCAGAAACCGGCTCGAGTGCACTCAAATTTGAAAGTACACAGCCAAAAAGAATCCGCCCCTTCCTTCAGACTTCCTTACAGAGCACCTCCTCCGCGAGAGCAGGCTGCAGTAACGTTACATATCAGGCAAAGCTAAACACATCTAGGTTAGCAATACTACACAGCCAAAGCAACTCCGATATTGACTCTGGTTTGACTTCTCCTAGTTTCCACTTTCTTTTTGTTCTTAATTTGCTCCGTTACATTTTTTCTTTTGCNACACACACACACACACACACACACACACACACACACACACACACACACACACACACATATTTAATCAATCAACACTCTCTCTCTCTCTCTCTCTCTCTCTCTCTCTCTCTCTCTCTCTCTCACTCTCACTCTCACTCACACTCACACACATTTAATCAATCAACACTCTCTCTCTCTCTCTCTCACTCACACTCTCACTCTCACTCTCACTCACACACTCACACACACACACACACACACACACAGAGAGAATACACACAAATATCTAAATTGTAACCAGCAATAGGCAGACAAACACCGGCGTCCCAACAGCCCGGTGTTCACTCTGTCGTACACATGTAGATGTAAATAGTCTGAGTATATAATAAAAAATCGCCTCTTACATGCAGTCACAAACTGTTCTATGATTTCTTTATTTTTGTACACATCTCAGTCCCACTTTATGGCGGGAACGCTCTCAAGCTTACGACTGAATTTAGTTTTTCTTACCACTTACACAAAGATTTAAAGAAACGGAGGAATGTTTGTGTGGGAAGAAGAGCGATGGCTCCAACTGGAGAGTGTTTGATCGGGTAAATAGGAACAGTAGTAGATAACGGAGGGGGGACTACAGCCTGAGTGCTGCTTAATCAGCCAATCAGGGAACAGGAAAGTCAACTAGGCGCGAACAGTAGAGCCGAAACAGATCGGTGTCTTCCTGTGATTTCTGTGAAGAAGCAGCTGCCTGGAGAGTGATAGTGATCCTGATGTTTGAGGAGGCATGTTTTCATTTGTGTTTTCCTTTCATTCACCTGAGGAAGGAGTGTTTCAGCAAAGATGAAGAGGAGGAGGAGGGGAATTAAACAGATTTTCTGTGCATGACGAACTTTACGACACACTGGCCGTTTCTCAATCGCGAGGATGCTTGCTTGGTAGCACATGTCTTCCGAGTCACTTCCTTCAGAAGCTAGGCAAGAATCCTCCCTGGCATTCGGAAAACAAAGAGTGGAACAGGCTAGCAAGTTTGCAGGTGTGCGTCATATGAGAGGCCCCGCCTTAACTTTTTCCGCCACAGATTTGGGGAAATTGGTCCGTGCGCAAAGCATTGTGGGGATTTTAAGGACGCAAAGTCTACCCATGTGCAGCCTCGAAATTACCCCCAAACCAAGGACGCTGCCTCGGTGGAATTCCAAGTATGCTGGAGATTGGAACAGTCCTTCGGCGGCACTCGATGACGTAGCATCCTTGAAATATTGGCTTGGAAGCCAGTTTCCTCGAGATTGAGAAACGGCCATGTTCTCACCGTTCTCTTTTCTCTGTCGGGAAGCTCCTTCTCCTCTCACTTCGATGATTGTGTGAGACACTTTTAAGACAAACTAACAACAACAAAAAGCAGTTGAATGAATTTATTTATTGATTGCTTCTTTATGCAACGTTGGGGGACAATGTTTATTTTTCTACGGACTTGTTGAAAATCCCCTCCGGTAAAAGTTAGAATAGTTGTCATGGTTGTAAAGCCATCTTGTTTCAGTCTGGTTTTGAGCACGAGAGAAAAAAACACTTTGTTTGGAGATTTAGAGATGGCTAGTTTGGCAGCTCTCGCTTATATCATTTTATTTCAAGAATCCCTGTTTAGTGAAAACACGAGGGCTCAAAACTGCAAACAGAATGACTTTACACAGTGGCACATATTCATTTATTTATTGAACAATTACCTGGTGGGGAGGAATAATGTGACAACTTGTGAGTCCTTTGTGAGTCAATCGTGTGTTTGAAAGACCCTTTCCTTTATATTTGTTCATTGTGACGACGAAGAATTCGGCTTCTTTTTTGCCAAAAGATTTCACGGACACATGCATGGACTTGAAGGACACTGGGTTGTTTTATTTTTCAAAATCTAAATGAATGAATAAACTTATAACAAGAAGCCAAATATATTTCTGTGGATGTTAAAGGTTTACTGATCACATCTTTGGTTCACTCTTTTTGTATAACCCTACTGCCATCTTCCAAGAGTTTCCTTCACTTGTCATGATGCTCAAAATCTGCTTCTGGATACGCTGCCTTTCTCCTTGTCTCTCTTTGTATCTGTTCTGTACATTTGTGTCTGTCTGTCTGTATGTCCGTCCGTCAGTGTACAGTACGTTGTCTTGTTGGAAGAATCACTGCCTGAAAAGAGAAAAAAAAGGGGATTTGCTGCAATCAGAGATATATCATTTGCTAACTGCTGTAAAAAAAAAAAAATATTGGGTAGCTTCTGTAAAAGTCTGTATAAAATTGGATTTATTTGTCTGAAATGAGGCGGTGTAATACAGTGTACACTCGCACCTATGCATGCTCGTTGGACGGTTGTCACAGGATGGTTCTTCCACGTGGTTCTCCCCCTTTCTCTCCTCTTCTGTCAACATTTCTCTTCCTTTTTTCCTGCACGACAGAACCTCCTACACCCCCTCCAGCGCCTTTACCTGTCTCCTCTTCTTTTCCTCTGGTGGAGAAAGAGCAAATAAACAAACCAACAAATGGTGTTTGATGTGCTTATGTGTGGATATATCTTTCATAGAGTGCACATAATTAGATTCTCACACGTTCACTTCTTTCTCTCTCGAGCCCTAACATGTGTAATGGATCTTTTTTTATCCCACATTTGGAGGCAGACAGTGTTTCTGTGCTTGTCAGACGAAGCAAGAATAAGCAGTGAAATGCATATAATGCCAGGAGATTTTTAACGTCTATTTCTTAGAGACTAGCTGCCTATTTGTTCCAGCTCACAGAAGAACCACAGCCTGAATCTCACACAGTTGACCTTCTCAGCACAAATATGTTTACATGCTCCCAGATATTCTCTTTCAAGCCTGAATGCAGTGATCTTTTTTCCACCCACGCAGGTTGCTCGGTCCACAGCTGAATTATTTCAAGTATTGAATGGATTGCCATTACATTCAGTTAACACATTCACACAGCCGCCCTTCAGGATAAATAAGAAAATATTTCGCTTTTATTCTTACTTTCCATTCAGCACAACCATAAGGTTAAACATGTAATTTATTTCTTATGATTAAGCAGGCGTTCAGACTGAAAAGCATTTGAAATACTCACCATGAAGGCTTACTCTTTGACCCTTGGTGAAGTATAAATTGAAGGAACTGAAAGACATAATGAGAACGTATCTTAGTCTCTTCTGCATATCGCTGCTTTGTAATCATCTTCAATTTAACTTTATATCAAATATTACTGTTGTTACATTCTTTATTTCTATTATGTTTTAGGTTTTGTTTTACGTATACTTTATGTAGAAAAACATGCCTTTGTGTTGTGAGCTAAGTGCATCTGTTAGCGAACTAGGTAAATAAATACAAAATGTATATAAAAAAAATATATATATATTTATGTTTATCAGTTACCAAAGTCTTATCTTCTATCTCAGTGACCTTCAAAATGGAAATCCTAATACATGGATGTGTTAATTGCAGCATCTTAAATGTGTGTGTTTGGTGCTGTGTGTGATGATTGAATATGGATTTAATTTAAATTCTCAATTTCCATTTCGATCTTTCATTTCAGTGATTTCAAGCTAAATAGTAGAAATACAGCATCCGTGTTATCAAGTTATTCATAAGGTATTGCAAGTATTTGATTAGCCAGTACATTGTATTACAGTCAATATTGAACGGTTTTGCCAAGATAACCTGTGTTTTTCAACCATCACTGCTGCATAAATGATTAATGGGGATGCATTTTTCTGTTGTACAACAAGACCAACAGGACCGCGGGTTAGCCAGCTAGCAACACTGAGTAGCACTGCTGAGCATGTTAGCCTAGCTTGTTAGCCTCAGCTAGCTCTCAAGCTCCGAGCTGGGCGACGTGTTTCAAGGCCTCTTTCCCTTTTTTGAATTGGGCGTTAGAGTTAGATACCAAGATGGCGCCGACTAGCTCTGCCTACTTTGGGCTCCACATTAAATCTGTAGAATGATATGGGTGAGGTCACGTGCACTACGTCCATTTATCCAGTCTATGGCCTGAACAAAGCTACTTGCAAAACTCACATTCCTATCAGCCTCAGCTGTCATTGTGCCTGCTAGCAAATGTTAGCATGCTAACACGGTCAACTTCAATTGCGAACATCTTACCTGTATGTTATGCTAACATGACATTAGCGTTTAGCTCATATCCACATCACTTTGTTTGTATTAGCTACTTCAAATAAGCTAGTAGACATTTTATTATTTATTTATTAAATTACAGACTGGTAATACTGATTTGAATATTTACCATACAGCAAATATCTGATACATGTACGTTATAATTTAAATTAACCTCAATCAGTAAACTTTAAAATGCATGATCTCTTTGACCTCCAGGTCAAATTAATTAATTAAGTCTTCATCAATATATTATTTCATGATCATACAATACATTGCTGTCAGTTCATTTTTGATCCAATAAACAGACATGTTGATAAATGCTGTACGGATACATTCAACATGTTGTTTAGAAATTGAACATTCGTCCGTCTGCAGTTCAAAAGACACAGGAAGGCCCCTGAGATCCTGAGAATGAAAAAGTGAGACTGAGTGAAGAGTAGAAAAAAAAAATCCTATAGCTTTCAGGAGCTTTGTGTTCACTTCTCGTCCTGCAGAGAGTCTGCGGAGAGCACTACTCCCCATCCTCTGGGTGAGGAAGAGGAGGGAAATGAGAGGAAGGTAAACAAGTCTGTACTCCTGAAGCCAGCTTATATGGGTTCGTCCGAGTCCTCGCTCTCCCTGTGCTCCTGCAGCGAGGAGAGAGTGAACACTGGGCAGGTGGGGGAGACGGGGGAGGAAGGAGGTGAAGGTGATGAAGGTGAGGAAGGAGAAGAGGTGGAGGGTTCCTGTGAAACACCCTCATCTCCTCTAGTGCTCCCAGGGGAGGAGGAAGGGGCACCGGCCCCCCCGGGAACTTCCCTGAAGGAGGGCGCTTTTCCTCTGAAATCCTCCTTGGACTCCCTCCTCGCCAGCTCCCCCTCCTCCCTCCGGCTACCCTCCCCTCCCCACAGATCTCTGTCCCCGGTGGGGGAGGAAGGGGTGGACGGGGGGAGTTGGTGCTTCTTGGATTTCCTGCTGGCGTCCCTGAAGCTGGCCAGAGGGGGGCGGAGCCTCACCCCGCTGCGAGTGGAGCCCTCGATCGCTTTCTGTAGCTGTTGGAGAGAGAGAAAATGTATCAACGTTATACAATCCGATTTTTTTTTTTTTTTTAAATATGAACCCCCCTTTATTATAACCTTTATTTATATGAATTGTAATATATGTCATATATAACATATTTCCGATTTGGTAGATTTTTAAGGTGTTTTTTCTTTAAAATGTATTTGAAATCTATAAGTTTATCCAATTAATTTTCCCTTTTTATATGAATTTTAATAAAATTATTAAATAACAAATAATTATTTTCTTGAAGTGATTATTTCTTATAAGAATTATTATTTACTTTGAATTAAATTGTTTAATTCATAAAGATTAACAACAATATATATTTTTTCCCTTGATTGGACTGTTTTTCTATGTATTTATTTAATAACATCGTTTACACTTTAATTCTTTAATTTATTAGTTTAATAATTTTTTGGGCTGTTTTGTTATTTTTTTAATTAATTAATTATTATTAAATCTTTTTGTTTTTAAACTGCTTTAGGGAGCAACACATGTTTTGGTTTATTTAGACTGTATGTTCTGTAAAGGGTTGAGATTTGTGTTTTTACAAAGCATATATAGGCTACTGTATGTTCAATATAAGTCAGTTAACCCTTGTGTTGTGTTCGAAAGCTGTTACCGTTCATGGTGTTCGCGGGTCAATTTTGACCCATGATTTATCTCAGTCCAAAATCTATCATCCAATATTGTATTAACTACATCATAACTAACTTATAATGCATTCATAACCGTACAATCCTGTTGTAATTGTATGTTATGGTTCCACAACACATTACACCACATATTGCACACGTGCATGTGTGAGTTCAGGTTCAAGTGTTAGTGTACATATTCTTTGAGAAAGGTCGAGTTCCCGTGGGGGGAGGGGGGCAGAGGGATGGGAGACCAGGTGCATGTTGCGAAAAATTATTGTTACAGTGGATGAAGGGGGAGAGGTTGTCTAAAGTCTAAGATGAATCTTGATTGGGCCAAATTTGACCCCGAGTCACCCAAAACAATTCTGCTGGGTTTCCAGACCCGAACACTAAATTACACACTTTTTTTTAAAGAGACCTTCACACTTGGCTAAAATGGTCAAAATCAGTTTTGTGGCTGTTGTGGAGCATATCATGAAGCCTTGTTCCGATAAAAAAAAACAAGAGCGTAGTTATTATATAATTTGAACTTGAAACGGGTCACGGGAGACCCGAACACAACATAAGGGTTCAATATAAATAAATACATGTATAAATAAATACAGGCATATATGAATAAATATGGTGAACATTTCTGTAAAAAATAAAATATCTCCATAAAAGTTTGAAGTACAATTCCTCAATATAACCTCCCTGTTACCCAAAATGTCAAAGTAAAACTAAGAAAATAGTTAGATTTGTCCCTTTTAACAGATTTTGTTAAAATCTCTGAGAAAAGTGTCTTAAACTTACCAGATGGGATTTAAGAAAACAAGCTTTTTTTAAAACATTGAGAATTCGTTTTACATATTTGAGGAAAAAGTCAGAACATGAGAAAGAAAAGAAAAAGTATTTTCCCTTGAATTATAGTAAATAATGCGCTTCCAATCTACCAAATGTATTTATAACCCACAGTGGATTGTTTCGTTTAAAGGGGACCTATTATGCAAAATCCACTTGTTCATGTCTCTTCTACATCAACTACGTCCCCTCTATGTAAAGAGAACCTGAAAGTTTCAGGAAAAAAGATTTTCTCTTTTTGTCCTGATCCATTTATATAAAAACCTGTCTGAAAATGAGATGATCAGATTTTGGCCACTTTATGATGTCATAACGATTTTTTTGGCTTGTGTAACCATTAGCCAATCACCAACCAAGGTAACACTTGCCAACCCTGCCGATTTTCGCGGGAGACTGCCGATTTCATTGTCCTCTCCCTGTTTCCTCCCGGGGTCATATTTCTCCCAAATTCTGACACACACACACACACGCACGCACGCACACACACACACACACACACACACACACACACACACACACACACATACACAAATGTCAAACCCTCCTCTTCTCTGTTATAATGCATCATCCATCACTTTTAAACATTAACAGGAAGTTTCTCTTTCACTTCTTATTTCTGTAACTCTGACACACACACCCTCCCCACACACACACACACGTCATGACGTCATTTTGTGTTGCAAAATATTCTTTATTTAAATGTACACTCATTTAGTCACACCCAATATTCTTGGAAATTGACGTACTGTAATATGACTGCAAAAAGTAAAAATAGAGTCTTTATGAACTACAAAAACAAAGTCGTTTTTAAAAAAAGATATGAAAGGTTTAAAATGGATGTGTTTTTTGTCAATTGTAAATTGTGTAATTCCTACTGTTATCTTTAATATTTGTTATGCATGCTTCTTGATTAATATGAAGCTATCGTTGGCTCTTAACTTGCTGAAACTGTAAATGTCTGATTCTGAAAACACGTAGTAGATTATGATCAACACCAGAGGGCTCCTGGCCTCCTTAACTCTGCAGAGAGAAGCAGTGACTGGAAGCATAGAGGAGGAAAAACGGAAGAGCTCTCACTCTGTCTCTGTGTCAGTGGTGGTCAATCAAATATTAATAAATATACATCTTGATTGTGTAAGACTATTTATACGAAACACAACTACACGACATGACTGTTTAAAGACTGAACAAAGACATTGTCAAAAGAGAGGAAAAGTAAAAATCCACTGTTTATTAAATACCTCCAACCACATATTGAATCAATATTTAACAATAAAGACTGCTAGATTACCCATAAGGACTCACCGGGTCTCATATGCACTTTAAATGTTCTGAAAAGTTCCTTATACAGCTATCAGATAACACACACACACACACACACACACACACACACACACACACACACACACACACACTACAGAACAATTTGACACATTTCCCTCTTTTATGTGCCCATCCCCCCACATGGATCACACCTGGCACACGCAATACATGTTCAGTGTCTATTCTTTGTATATTTACTGCAGTTTTTCATGTATACCATAGTCTGATACAATATTTACAGTTTGAAAGGGTGTTAAATGAAATGTGGTGATGATTAATGTTTTTTGTGTTAATGTAGTTAAAACAGGACCGGTCGAATTTGACCGCGAACACCAAAGTAAGGGGGGGGAAAACGAAGAGAATAGGAGGGTTAAGAGTTAAAATGCTTACATAACATGTCCTTTCTTACATTTAACCTGTTGTGGAAACATTTCTTGATCAAATTGATATGAAACTAATGAGACAAACATCGCTTTGACACTGATCGGGACTTTAACCCTAAACGTTCACAGTAAACCCAAAGTGACATATATGCACAATTAGAAATATGATTATGATCTGCTCCGTTAATTTAGCTGATTCAATTATATTGAGTTAATATATTCTTTATTCTTCAATTCAAAGAATGTTCAAACTAATTTAAACCAAAAAATTATCCTCATTAATGAAGTTATATATAAAAGTTATTTTACCATTCAAGCCCATCAATATGTCACATTTCAGATGTTTGACACGAGGGGGGGTTACTTGTCAGAAATGTGTTCTAGGTGGTCTATTTATTCTAAATTATGTTCCCCTTAATTTCCCCAAAAGTAGAAGTAGGGTTCTTATGGGTTAATATAGAGAAAATAATATGACTACATGGAGGTATAATTAACTATTTTCTTGTTTGTTTAAGAAAATTATAAACAATACAATATATAATGTGTTAAGCCTGTCATCGTAAAAGGTAGCATGCAATCACTCCTTACTTGCAAACGGAAGAAAAAGTCCTCCAAATATTGCCACTGAAAAATACAACGTTATTGTTTTTAATTGTAGTTACTCCTAATTTACCACAAACAAATATATTTCCAGATTAAATATGTTACAAAAACATTACGAAATGCTATGCAAATGTCACAAATGTGCAAACTGAAGTGTAAGAGGAGCAAAGTAAAACATTTTTTAGCAATGTTTTTATTGCAGCATATACAGTCCACATTGAATAATTTATGCAAAGGTTATTCCAATAACAAAATGACAGGCATACATTTTGATACAAATATAGTTATTTGCTGAATTTTATCATATAAAAACAAAAAAGAGTGTGTAAGATAAAAAAAAAACCACAGCTTTAAAGTCTTGACGATTTAATCAGACGACAGCATGTTAAACTGATGCAAAAATCAACTAATTTACTGAGAACATCCATTAGAAAATGTCAACTTGTAACATACCTGAAAGGTGAAAAGGATGCGCATGCGTAGTCGGTCAACACCTACTGTAAAAGACCGGAAGTTTGGCACAAAAAAAAATTAAACCGCGGAGTGATACCTCTCTTCCAGTAATGAGACGATCTTTGTCCGGCTGGTGTTCTCGGAGCTCCATCATCAAACAGACCGCAGAGCGACCGGAGCGGGCAGCAGAGGAGAGTACAACCGTGAACATTTACACTAAAAACCCTGGGAAATAATGCTTATATCTCCTCTTATTCTGATGGGGATTTGGACTTGAGTAACTACGATGAAATAGCGTCGAAAGGAGCGCATTAATCACACGGGAAATTAAAGAAAAGGAGGAGAAAAGGTAAGGCAAAACTTCTCTTGCTGTAAAAAAAAAAAAGGTCCCGATTTTTGGGCTCCGACTACCTCCTGGAGCAAACGCAAACTGTTGGTTGTAAGTGCTTCGTGTTTACGATTTTGTCGAGTTTAAAACAACTTAACTTGTATACATTACTTTATGGATATAATTAAAATTGTATGTGTGAATACTTTTAACAAACGAGTTTACATTAAAGTGGTTAAAAATAAGTTACCGAAAACAAACGGCGAACAGATTTTTTAATGTAAGTGTGTTGGCGCCAGTGCATAGATGGAGCCTTTTGGCTGCATTCGTGGAAAAAAAAAGTTTTTCTGACTAAAGATTTTAAAATCACTGTTAAAACCAACAATCAAATCAACATTATTTATTTTTGGGTCAAGTTTGCTTCAGTTAGTCTTGGGGGAGGAGAGTGTTTACTGAGTTGTTAGCAGCATTAGCTAACTTTGCTGCATAGTTTACATAGCTCGCCTGTAATTATAGTAAAGCTTCAACGTGTGCTACCAAGTTAGCATACACTCAAAACATTTAACTTCTAACCAGTTTTATGAATATAAGTCACACTCTTTCCTACTTAAACATTGTCTTTCGACCTTACTTTTACGTTTTAGTCAACTTTATTTAAGATAGCTTGGCTACCTTTCGTTTCAAGGCTAGTTTGGTAACGTTTTAGAGTTTTTAGTTGTTGAGATGAAGGCATGTTTTGTTCAGTGGTAGAAAGCAACCAAGTACTAAAGGTGGGAGAAGTACTCAGATCTTCTAGAAGTAGAAGTACCAGAGTGTAGGAATACTCTGTTACAAGTAAAAGTCCCCTTGTGCAGATTGGTCCATTTCAGAATAATATATGATATGTTTTATAATGATTGATCATTAAAGTGTTCTCAAAGCTGGTAAAGGTGCAGCTAGTTTGAATGACTTTGTATACTGCAGGGTAGCTTGTGAATTTACTCCAGGTGGAACTAAAGTCTGATTTAACACTTGATTATATTTCACATCATTCATCCACATCTGTGAAGTAACTAGAGGTATTCATTACATGTATTGGAGGAGAAGTACACCATGTACCTCTGAACTGTAGTGGAGTAAAAGTACAAAGTAACAAAAATACTCAAGTAAAGTACAAGTATCTCAACATTGTACTACATTTTGGAAGCCAGTTAAGATTAAAGAACTCAAGAAAAAGTACCTGAAATCTTCACTAGAGAAACTGATTTAACTAATGAATGATTTGAACTATCTTTTATTGTCATTCTTCAACCCAGAGATATGCAGTTGTAGTCTATTTATGCTGCACCAGAAATAACTAAAACAATAGTAGTGCACTCCTGTTGTGCATGTATTCAATTTGCATCAGGAGGAATGTAAACAAAGCACAAAGGTGAACTCTCTGGACAGACTCATATTTACTCTTAATTTAGCCTTTTTGGTTTTATATTGGGACCACAGATTGTTCCTTTTTAATGTCATCTGTTTACTGCTTTTAACAGTCAATCTAAATAGGTCAAACTTTCTTATTTTGTAGTCTTTTTGAAGTCTTAATCTAGGAGCTGAACCCTAGTGTGCTTTGAACAACTAGGAGACTACTTAACAAACCCTAACTTTCTCTGGTTTTACTTTTATATAAGTATCATTTTTTTTTTTTTTATCAGATTTTGTTTCATTGTATAATCTGCATGACAACATTTCTCCCATTAAATCAGGTATTTATTTTAAGAAAGTAGCAAGTTCATTTCTAAATTTGGTATGTCATGATCAATCCGGCTTTTCTACTAAAATTATTGACTTCTTCTGATTGGACCAGTCATTTTTATGCAAAAATGCTCATGCTCAAACTCATGCTCAAAATGCCAGTGCTTTTATCTGACATTTGTGAGAAATGTTGTCAGTAGTTTTGTGAAATGAAACAGAAATGTTCCTTTTATTTAACAGAAAGCTTTTAAACTCGTGTCTTATTATTACTCTGATTAAGAACCCAAATAGTCGCCATATCAAAGGCTTTGTTTTTGTCTGTATGGGTGGATATCTACTAGGGATGGGAATTTGAAAGCAAATGTATATTCGACTCCCAAAAAAACAGTTAACCGATTAACCGAAATGTACATATCCTATAAAAAAATAAAAATACATGTTCAAGTAAGTATAGAAACCAAGTCGAATTTGTCAAATGTATTGATCACAGTTTGAACAGTTGACAGCTATAGGCCTACAGCTTTCATCCTTAAAACATAACTTGGTTTTTAAATTAAAGAGGGATCATACACGAACAACATAACGGGTTAGGGTAACGTAACCCTATTACAACAGAGATCAACAACCTCTAACAGGGCCTATCACAGAATGCAGCTATTCAATACTCATTCTTGTTTAAGAATATGAGCATGTCTACTAGGGATGCTCAATTAATCGTATTTTAATCGCGATTAATTATGGCTTGCATCGATTACGAAAACAACGTAATCGAAATAAAATGATTATTTTTTTATTATTACTTTTTTTATTTTGGGGTTTTTCAGTTGAATTATACTTAAAGTTCAGGGTAATCAACTCTTAAAAACATACTGTTCAAAAAAAAAATCTCCAATAAATGGATGTTTTCAAAGTCAATGAATAATCGCAATTACAATTATTGACCCAAATAATCGAGATTATGATTTTTGCCATAATCGTGCAGCCCTGTCTACTCAGGGGAGAGNACCAGTAGACGATGTTGAACCTAACTCTGCCATGGTGAAAGTGGCCGCCTGTTGCTGGCGAGTCATTGAAGTACTGCTGCAATGCATGCCCAATGACGGCACGCCCAATGACACGCCCAATGACGGCACGCCCAATGAGGGCACGAGATACATTTGTGCTTGCAAGAGATGGAAGGCTGACAGACAGGGCGGCAATCCAATCCGTTTACCGATTGGTTGTAGTTTTTACAGTATTACGGCTTCCACAGATGACATTTTTTTATGGATTTTTTGTCAAAGCACTTCAGATATTCATTGCTATCGGGATGTTAAGAGCATTCCATTGAATATAACAAAAAGTGTATCTCGAGCCGGTTTCTGAAACTTACCTCCCCCACCTTTAAGTGAGACGTGATATTTTTCCACATACTGAGATACTTCCACTTGAGCCTACTTTTTACTTTTAAGCTAACAGTGGTTTCTTTAAAATACATGAATGCCTGTATGCATCTTTGCCTGTGTTATTTATATGTGTTCTGCTCTTTCGTCCTTCAGCACCATCCTGGTGGAGCCGTGCTGTGAGGCCCGTCTGACAGCAGGGGGCGATGTGTGCATGACGGTGGGCTCGGACCCTCACTGCGCTCTGGGCACGGAGCTCAACACCGTGCAGCTCTCCATCTTCTCTCACCGCTTCATGAGCATCGCAGGTAAAACACAGGAGAGGAGGGGAGAGGAGGGGGGGTCAAGTGGAGGAGGGGGGGGGTCACTATAACATGTTGAGTATCATTTTCTTATCAGCTCAAAGTCAACTTTATGGTCAATCTGTCAGTTTGTGTGTACAGACAGAGAGATCGATTAGAGATTTCCCACAATCCCGAATACAAAAATACAAATATTTATAAAATATGTTCATCCTATATATACACAATCAACAAACACATGTATACATTAAGACATAAATAAAAGCACAACAATCAATATATAGAAAATAACAGTCACTTCAATAACTTTGAGAATGTACATTATTGCAAGTTTGTCCATAGCAGCGTAAAGCGTGTCTGGTGCTGAGTGAGTGTGTGAGTGTGTGTGGTGTTGAAGTCCAGACACTCAGACCCAGCTTGTGTTCCTCCTCTGTTCCTCTACAGAACAGATGGGTAGGGTTCTCCAAAGAACCTCCATCTCCACCAACATCAAGGAGCGTCTGGACTTCTCCTGTGCCGTGTTCGGACCTGACGGAGGTTTGGTGTCCAACGCGCCCCACATCCCAGTGCACCTGGGGGCCATGCAGGAGACCGTCCAGTTCCAGATCAGGTCTCTGGGGAACACTTTGAAAGAAGGCGATGTGATCCTGAGTAACCACCCGTGTGCGGGGGGGAGCCACCTCCCCGACCTCACAGTCATCACACCAGTAAGTCCTCCAGCTGTGTGTCGGATTTATCTCCTCATAATTACATTTTCAATTCAAAGGTATTATAGTCATATGCACAAAGCTACAGTGTAGAAATGTCAATGAAATTCTTCTGGCCTGAGCTCCTCAAACAATGCAACATTTTCTTCTCACTAATTACATTAATGCACACAATGTACAATATCTGTTTTTTCTTTTTTCTATTCCTGCCGAATTTTATTTCATATTTTATTCAATTTTATTCCATTCTATTTCTATGTAAATACTGCTATATTTTACTATATTTTTTATAATATTTTTTAATGTTATTATAGTTTTCTTAAAATAGTTCTGTGTTTTTATTTTTTGTTTTACTTTCAAATCAAAGTCAACTTTATTGTCAATCTTTCAGTTTGTGTACAGACAGAGAGATCGAAATACCGTTTCACACAAAAATACAAATATATATAAAAATATGTATATCCTATACACAATCAACAGACACATTTATACATATGCACAAATTAAGACATAAATAAAAGCACAACAATCAATATATAAATTAACAGTCACTTCGATATCTTTGGATCTTCTTTTTATGTATGCACCATGACACCAAGTCAAATTCCTCGTACGCGTCAACCTACCTGGGGATAAACCTGTTTCTGATTCTAAATACCCCTTCTCTCCTGCTCCAGGTGTTCAGGAAGGGGGTGAGCAGTCCTGTGTTCTTCGTGGCCAGCAGGGGGCACCATGCTGACATCGGAGGCATCACTCCAGGCTCCATGCCCCCCCACTCCACCTCCCTTCAGCAGGAGGGGGCCGTCTTCATCTCCTTCAAACTGGTCACTGGTGGGGTCTTCCAGGAAGAGGGTAAGAGAGGAGGAGGGGAACAGAGAGAGGTCAGAGCTGGGTCTCGCCCACAAGTCCAGATAAAGATGTGGACGTTGTTACTGTACCGGGTTTCCACAGTCAGTGTTTGACCCCAAAAAGACAGGAGTCACAGCAGGAGGCTAAGAGGTGTACTGCTGTTGACAAGGGACACTATATTTAAAACATAAGAAACTACCAGAATAGTCCGGTTTGGGGAGCTTAGATATCCACATAAATCATTTTAAGTTATTTTCTTTAACATTTACATTTGTTTCTTTAATAATACATCCAGTAATGTTGTTTTCTGTCCGTCTCTTTCCCCTCTGTCTCTATCAGCTGTAACTGAAGCTCTGATGGCTCCGGCCCAGTACCCAGAATCCTCTGGGACTCGTAATCTCCATGACAACCTGTCAGACCTGCGGGCTCAGGTGGCAGCCAATCGGAGAGGCAGCCAGCTGGTGGGGGAGTTGATTGACAGCTACGGGTTAGCGGTGGTTCAGGCCTACATGGGATACATCCAGGTAACTGTGAAGGAAACAAAGCACTGTTAGAGAGCGGTGCAGGAATGAGTCCTCTAACCTGGAAATGAGTCAGCATTTTACCACTGTCACCAAGTCAACTTTTGTACTTAACGTATTTTGGATAGATGCCTTAAATAAGGTTTGTGGTTAACACAAGCAAGAGATTTAACAAGGGCCCCCAAATGAGACGAATAAAAAGTCATCACGCCCATCATTAGCCGCCTTTAGCTGCTGCAGTTCCTTTATAGTCAGCTTTTACTTAAGTGAACCTATCATGCTGTATTTGTATAATATAGTGTGGACCATACTATATAAGGCATATTTATACTTTTATTTCAAAATACCAAACAGATCATGCATTTTAGCCATTCCGCATTTCTCTCAATTTAATACTGTCTTTTGCATGGGCTGATTCGTGAGAACAGCACCATCTACAGGCCTGGGCATTGTACTACAGCGTCTCCAGCGCTTTCCAACGGCAATGTCCGTGGCTGTCTCCTCCTGATTGGTGGAGTGGCCAATAGCGTAGCGGCCACTTCTGTGACGTCATAGAAGTGTTCAAATCTGGATCAGTCTGTATCAGATCCGTTGCAGGCCCCTTTAAGAGATTTGGGTATTGGAGGAAATAGGAGAGGGTTTATGTTTTCTGACACTTGGTGAGTTCTGGAACACCGGGACACATATATTCATGTAGAAAAGACGTACAAAAGTGCATTTTGCATGATAGGTCCCTTTAAAGAAATCTTTTAATGGTGTTAATATGTGGAGATTATCCGCTGAACAAAGCGTGTGAGTATTCATAAAACAAGATTATTTTCTGCTTATCCAAAATCCAAATGGAGAAATCATCCCTCTTTCGTTGAGAGACTCTCTGGGATGCTAAATTTACAATTCGCCTACCAAAAATCCACTGCTCCACTCTGCTGCGCACAGTAGAAAGAGTGATTTTAGTGTGCAGGAAGGAGTCCTAAAACCCAGATATGAGTCAGCATTTCACCAATTCCTGTTCTCTCCAATGCTTTTCTTCTACGACATAGAATATGTCAGTAAATACCACACTGGTGGATTAAAAACAGCTGTTTACTAACAAATGTGACGGACTAACCGTCATCAGGCCCAACATTGCCCCGCGTATATAACATGTGCCAATATTATTTAATTATTAAATAATGTGCTATGATAACGTTGCCAATTATGCAATTGCACTACGGGTTTTTTTTTTTTTTTTTTTTTTCATTTTGGCACTGACTGATGCTGAGTAATATTTACACTAATGATGTGACTGCTATGTTTCTGTTAGATATTGAATTTGAATCTTTTGCTGCACTGTTAGTGTTACTGTAGTTTTACTATTATTGCTGCTGTGGTTTTATTTATTTTGTAACTCGGCTCAACATTTCCTCGGGGATGAGGTAAAGTCTTATTATATCTTAAGCTTTAGCAGTGTCCACGCTGATAGCCTGAACGTTAGCTTTTTACTTCAATAATGCAAAGGTTGGTGTTTATATGAATATGGAAAGGAAACCCATTGCTCTTTGTGGAGAGGCTTTGCGATGCAACTTCCAGGTCAGCCCTTCAAAAATACTCATCCCTTTCCTGCACAACCCTCTTAGTGGAACAATAGTAGGTAAGTGTGTACTGCGGTGTTGTACTTACATGGCTTCCGTGATGTTTCAGAGTTAATGCAGAGCTAGCGGTGAGGGACATGCTCAGGAGACTGCTCGGCGCCGCCGGCAAGAAAACGGGCTCCTTAGATGTGAGGCGGAGGATTTCATGACGACGGGACAGCGATCAGGACTGAGAGTTCAGATAAATGAGACAGAGGTGAGCCAGAGAGCATCGTTCATGATCATTCTGAAACCACTTGCACAATGAATAGTAGTGGATACAAATTACTTCGTTACTGTATTAAGTACATGTTTCTGGATCGTACTTTACTCCACTACTTATTTTTTCTGATGACTTTTACTTTGACTTCTTACATTTTAACCCCAAA
>NW_011359125.1:2224994-2233267 GCF_000735185.1 Notothenia coriiceps | reverse complement strand
GAGGCGATTCACAATCAGGCCAGCTGTAGAGAAGACCCTCTCAGCTGGAATTTGGGCATAAGATGAGGTTTGAGTCTGCGTGATCTGCGTGTAGGGAGGGGCAGCAGCCATATCATTAGCTAGAACTAGCTAGATCTGATGGATTTGGACATAAACGCGAGTGAAGTATAACCGGACGTGAGAGAGAGAGAGAGATCAGCACCTGCAGCTCTGCCCACTGTGAGGGACCGGTGAGCGGAGCAAAACACAACTTTAGACCCCACACATTTAGCTATGGCACTGTTGTATGCATTGAATTATAAAAAAAATTACAATAAAGATATTCATTTCTCATATTCTCATACCTGAATAATTTCGATTAATCGTTCCTATCCCTACTATCTAAACATCTCAAGTGTAAACAGGAAGTTGGTAGTAAACAAAGTCTAACTCTTGGACATTGCAACACTTTTTGTTTTGGGGTAGATCTGAATTGCTCTGGACGATCAGTGAAGTAATTATTAGGGCTGACATTTATTACTTTATTCTCTATTTTAACAATTAGTTTTTCAATTAAGTGGCTGATTACAATCTCCCATTCGCATTACAGCTTTTTAAAATGGCCTTATTTCAAGAAAGATTTCATCCGTATTTGTGTAAATATTTTAATGTTATAAAATCCACTGTTTTATTTTGTATGTGTGCATTAAAAACACCAAGAAAACAATCCTCGTATGTGTTAACTTACTTGGCAATAAACCTGTTTCTGAAAGAGTTATAACTATTTACCTTTCGAACATTTGAAGCAAATTATAGAAACAACCCAAAAGCTATAGGGGTGTAAAACTAAATAAATACAGCTACCGTTACTGTTTGTTAAAGTATTGAAACGTTTAGATCAGAGGACACCTTGTTGAACTGATCCAACTGAAATTAAAGAACCTCGTGTACATTTGACATCTTATTCTGTCTTAATTCCTACAAAACTATATCCAAAAGAGGAGAAATTCATAATTTACACAGTCGTGAACTTGTTTTTGTATTCAAATACTTTCTTTGCATGTAAACAAACAGAACATTATTTTTGACGCTATATTTGATTAAAACTGAAACTGACAGCTAATTATCAGTGTTATGATGCCTCTCAGTCCCAAAACAAACACTGTATCTACTATCTTTGTGCAGGATAGAAGAGTAAGTTATTAGCTAGTTAGCTTTAGCTGCCTGCAGGTGTAAAGGTGGGTGGAAACAGGCTTTACTCTCGCATCACACTCTTTATTTTAGGCTACAATATATAACAAAATGTATGTTAAGAGAACACGAGGCTTCGGTATTATTTTAAGTCTTTTCAGCACAAAATTCCCCCTTTCTTAGATATAAAAAAGAGAAAAATTCACACTAATATGACTTTTGATTTATCTCAAATCTGCTTCATATTGACTTAAACATGCGTTCTTGTCACCTGTGATGTTAATAGGAGATTTTCTTTAACGTCCAGCCAGAATAACCAGTTTTTAAATATTCATATGGACACCTGACTTTTGTTTTAACACAAAACGTGTTGCTGTTTGCAGACAATATTCACATTTCAGCATGGCATTTGTCTCTTTCAGAAAATACATATATATGACTGTATCGTCCGTTTGAAAATCAGTATTAAATCACAATAATGTCAAATCTCTAAAATATATATATTTCTTTGTTATTTATCATAAACACTTACAGTATACAGGAAACAAATGCCATTTTTGCTTTTTTTGGGGGGGGGGTGGGTAATACACAGATTTTTCTATCAAAAGCATGTTTGACCACAGTTGTACTTTACAGATCTCTCAATGCATTTAGACCTGATCAGAGGATATTGAACAATTCATGGATTAAATGATTTGAAGACATAAATAATCAACATTCATCATTTAAGTCACATCTCCTCGTTACAGCTGATTTTCTGCTTTTCATTTTGTAACGAAGATATGAAACTCTGTCGTTTGATTGATTCTCTTTTATTTCATATCAAAGTGAATACCTTCGGGTTTTAAGAAATCAAAATGTTCATGAAGAAACCATCTTTATTTTGAGGAACTTGGATTTACATTTTTCACTATTTTCTGACATATTATAGACCAATTAATAATGGAAATAATCGTTGGTTACATTCAAGGTCGTCCTGTTTGTTTTTAGTACTATTCAGCGGTATAATATTAATGATAACTTTGAGAAGCATAGACAGACAGACAGACAGACAGACAGACAGACAGACAGACAAAGAGAGGGACAGATTGACAGACAGACAGAGATAGATAGATAGATAGACAGACAGACAGACAGACAAAGAGAGGGACAGGTTGACAGACAGACGGATGGACAGACAGACAAGAACTTTATTGATCCCAATTTGGGAAATGTTTGCGTTGCAGCAAGATGAAAAACAAAAGGCAATGTACATAAGAGAAATTAAGACACACGATATAAACAGTCCAAAATATTTCAGAAAAAGAAATAAAATAGCATTAAAAGGTTAAAGAATATATAAAATAAATATATACATGTGGAAAATATACAACTGGAAATACCAATTTCCAGTAATAAATATAATGCAGGATATTATCGTGCAAGAAAGGATTATTCAAAATTAAATAGATTACATTGTTTGAGCTTTATACCTTCAGACTCCACCTCCTCCCTTTTTCAGGGAAAGAGCATATTGGCGGAGGGGGGGAGGCATTGTTAGAAATGAAAATCTAACATTATCCATATGCCAGACAGCTGTACATTCCTCAGCCAAGCCCAGGATCTCTGTTCCCGAAATAACAGGCGGACTTACTGACAGCCACAGCTCGGCCACAACAAGAGAGAGTAAGAAAGAAACTGGTGTATTGTTGAAGAGAAACACAAATAAAAATCAGAACTGATTCGAGTTTTTATCACCTCTTTTCACAATTTTGTTTTTGTTCGCGATCATAGTTGCATTGTTCCTGTTTAACACAAACATTAAGGGGTACAACATATTTAATGGATCAATTGTCTGAACTTTATTGTGTCAGAAAACCTTGACTGATTTAAGAGAAGCTGAAACAGTTTCAACTAGGAGGGAAAATATAATAATGTGATTTAATTATCAGTAGATATGCAGAGGTATACTCTATTGATCAAATACATTCATTAGTAAGAGTATAAACACATTGCAGGTCATGTATTACATTACATTACATAACATGTATAAACAGTATGGGCAGCTTCCATAACATATATTATAGTACGTATCATTTTCAAACTACTCTTTGTACTATAGAGCATCAGAAATGTAAAGCCCAAGTTAAAGTCTAAATCATTTAGTCTACAATATAATTTGTCCAATAGCTGGACCTTGAACATGTGACTTAACGATGAATCTGGTAAAACGTTGATTATTATTTATTGCAGAACATAAAAAAGCATTAGAAATAAACGGTGCATAAGTTCTATAAGCAAATAGCTTCATTTTCTGGATCAGTAGTAATAGATTAGCTTTGGCTTTTCTGTTTGGCTCTAGGATATTGTGAGTTACACCAGCAACAAAACAAATACAAAAGAAACACACTTTTTGATTGTTATTTATTTGTAAATTACACTTCTTGTACCGCCTATACAGTTTGAATCATGGCTCCCTGTAGGGTGTGCAACAAAACATACCACAGCATTAGTATTTTGATCCATGACGTACTTAAATTACAAAGTCTTTGTTCCCTCGTCTTTAGGCACGGACAAAGGTTAAGAGACTTTATATTTTCTGTCCTTTTCTCTTCATCTATCACTCTCGCTGCGGACACAGACGCCATGTTATCTGATTGCGTATCATGCAGTGATTAGTGTGAGGTGTCACTTAGTCTGTAGTGTGTGTGTGGGTGTGTGTGGCCGCAAATCTATTTTAATACACTGACTCCAGCACTGTACTGGGACCAGTTAATGCTGCTGGAGTTGAGCCGGGCTGTCGGGGGAAATAAATCAAAAATATCATCCAGTAAAAAAAGAGTTCAGATACATTTATCGTAGGTTACATTTGGCTGCTGCATAGCGCTGTGTTATTATCTAATGACACACTTTAATCAAATGCATGGAAACTCAATCAAATCCCTTGTAGCTTTTCCTTTTAAAATGTTTCAGGTCTCCCTTGAAAAAGAGATCAATGATCTCAATGGGATACACCTGGATAAATAAAGGTTTGAAATGTTATCTTGAAGAGTGTAGCTTGTAACTTTAACATCGAAGCGTTCAGCCCATTGCATATTCCTTGTAGCATGTGGCTTTGGCCTTGTAGTGTATAGCTTTTACTTTTGTATCGCTTAAAGACGCCCCATTATGCTATATTTTCCCTTCCATGTGATGTGTTCTATAGGTTTTAGTAGAGCTGCACGATATATCGTGTCGTGACAATAATCGCGATAAGTAGGCAAATGAACTCAAACACGTCATGTTACAATTATTTTGCTGCTTGCTACAAAAGGAAAATTTTGCGGCTCTCATGTCAGGGGTACTTGAGTGAGTGCCAGCAAACCACCAATCACAATCAAATCTCCAAAGCAAACGGACCCGGTGATTAAAGGTAAAAACACTGAATAAAGTCAATTCATGTGTCAGTGATGCAAAATAGTCGCTTTTCGGCGCCTCCCGCTTTTTTAACGCTGATTTGGGTGACTTGTGTAATTCGTGGAGAACCGAAGAGTTTTCCATTTGGGGGGGGGGTCCGTCAGTCCGGGACGGACGACTTCTCACTTCAAAAAAGAAGAAGAAATCTAGATCGCAAAATAATTAAACAAGCGAGTGCCTGTTTTTCCTGGCCAAGGACAGGTTCTTTAAACACAACACAATACGAGCGTAACGTGTCTTCACCATAGGTCTTCACGTGGTTATGTCTCGTCTGAAAGGAGTAACGGAGAGCATCGGAACGCCGCTCCAGCTCTTCAAATATTGCAGTACCCTGATGACTTATACATGACATGGCAGTGTTCTCCTCTTCAAACAACCACGATGGTTAGGACGTTTCATCCTGTTTAACTTTAACACAAAGGGCATTACTCTTTGTTTCCGTAGGTAGGGGTACAGTGGTTGACCTGGTCCGGCGATCGTCGCGACAAAATGGGTCAGCTATGCATAACTTCGGTCAAGACAAACCGGACTTTCTTTCTTTCGAAACAACAAAATTTCATTTTCTACACGAAAAAAAATGACACGAAAAACCACTTCGAAAATCCGCTGACCATGCGCCAGGGTGCTGCGTGTGCGTTAAGTGTGTACCGGGTTATAGTGTAAAAGTGTCGAAAAACTTCCTCTTCCGCCTCCTTCGCAGGAGGTGTTGTGCTCCAGCACCACTCTCCTAGACTCTAATAAGTGGCCCTACCCGACCCACATAATTCCCCTAGTATGGACATTTCCGTCTGATCTCGGCGTTTAACTGACCTCACCCGGTCTCTTTCTGGTTACACGTAATTTTCTTGACGTACCTTTATAAATTTGCTAGGGAAATTATAAAATTGGTACGGAAGGTTTAAAAGGGTTAACATGGAATTTTACGGTCGAACCGAACATGTAATTACAGTGTCTCCCCTTTTGAGGTGTTCTTAATTTAAAAAATACAATATAATAGGTTATAATGCAGACGTTACATATTATATATGTTGATGAAAAGGGAAAGTGCGTCTACTTAGAAAATAGAAACATTGTGTTATAGACGACTAATCAGTTTTACTTCCCTGTTGCATTCGAAGTCAAGAACAGCTGTGTTGGATATATAAAGAAAGGTATCGAAAAGGTTCTTCCTTTTCCGCGTGTTGGTACGTCGTGTCTAATATGTCGACGACAATTTGGGTGTCACAGGGGTTGAATGACTATAAGGAAGGCTTGTCCACAGGCGGTCCCCGCCCCCCCCCCCCCCCCCCCGGCAGAACGGCGTTAAACCTGCGGACATATTTCGAGCCTTGCGGGACTGAGCTCGGCTCCCGCAAGTTATTATATTAATCTCTCTCGAGTGCAAAATAGCGAACTTACGCTTTTCTTTTTCTGTTCCTAAGGAGAGACACCTCCCCGTTTCCAGACACCACCCTATAAAAGCGGCGTCGTTTCGCACCAAGGACACGCTTCACATGACGGCGCGCCGGAACTGCCTCCACGAATCAAAAGTCAGTGCACTGGCGGCGAGAGCAACTCACCGCGGGAAGAGTCGGACAGACCGCCTTTGTCACAAGGTCTCGTGTAAAAAAGACTCAGATCGTTCTAGAACCGAAGAATTCTTTGAGTTCAGAGGACTTTCGTCAAAATGGAAACGGTGGTGTAGTCCTCCTACTTTGTGTGCCACGTCCTATATTTTATAGAGACGTCCCACATCCGTCCCCCCCGCTCCTCCACTTCCTCCACTAAATTAGACAAGGGAGACACACGAGCCGAGGGTAAATTACGGAAGTAAATAGACGACGTCGTTGCTCTGACTACCTGTCATACCTCCCCTCCTCGCCTTCTCTCCCACCTAACCGTACAAAAGGAGGGTCGAGCGGTGAGACAGAGGCGGACGTCACCCCTCCTCCCCCGCGCTGTCTCACCCCTCGACCTCTACACTTTGGACTAGAGGAAGAGATGAGGAGGGAAGGGAGGATAGGAGGGAGGGAGGAGAGGTGATCGTGGACGTCCCGGAGGCCTAGGACCCATTAGACTAGGGCCGAGGCTCCTGACCTTTGGTGAGGTTCTCTGCCTGCCTCCACCTCCACCTCCCCCTTTTCTCTTTACCTCCATCTTTCTCATTCTTTACCTTTCCTTGCTCTAGGGTCTCGAGCTTGGTTAGGACCCTCCCTTCACTCTTCAATTTTTCCTCTTCCCTCTTTGTTTACCTTTGTCTCAGATCATACCCAGTTAAGACCTCGCTCTTCTCTTCCTTTCAAGACCAAAGTTGACTGAAAAAATCGTCGTTTTACACGAAAACAAACAATTTAATACAGATCGTTTTTTTTTTTCCCTAATAGACTTTGTCTACTCTTCCTGTGTTTTTTTTTGTTAGGATCTTTGTTCAGAACTAAAAAGACGTCAAGAAATGAGACGCGGTCGCAAAGGGGGTCCGCCCCGCAGAACGGCCCGTAAACTGCGGTAATAAGCCGAGCTGCGGGACTGAGCTCGGTCCCGCAGGTTTTTTTATTTATTAGGTCTCCTCTAGCTAAAAAAAATAGCGAACTTTGCTGCTTTTCTTTTTCCTGTCAGGGAGACACCTCCCCCGTTCCTAAACCACCCTAATAAAAGCGGCGGTCGTTCGCACAAGGACACTGCCTACAGGACGGCCGCCGGATCTGCCCCCACGATCCTTGCGCGAGTACTAGTCAAATGTAAAAAGAAAAAGCATCGCAGAACCTTCGCGAGATCTCTGTCGCAGTGGTACCTTTGTTGTTACCACATCACATAATTCAGTCCACCTTTGTCCAGACTCATTTAGACTAAAAAGTCTAAGCCCTCTTTACGCCCTCTTTATACTGGGGCCCTCCTTTGCCCCTACCGCACTAGCCCTCAAGGGCGCTTTTTATGGATGGCATCTGCCACTCAAGCCTCATACGGGACTCAACTTTGTCCCTACAATCGAAACTCCTGGAAATGTAGTGATTTTGGAGTCCCGAGGCCTATAACCTTTTTGATGTAACGCTAAAAAAGGGGGACACTATACTTTATAATGTCCTTAACCTTCCGTTAGGCAAAAAAAAAGAGAGCCGTTTGGTAGGAAAGAACTTGACATTTACGATAGTAACCAGATAAAAAGATGATATAAATGGCCTACTTCCTAAAACAGGTGCCCTGCAGACCAGAAATTCAATAGTCTCGTTGTTAAGTCTCATGAGCACATCGTCGCGACATTGACCTCTTGTAGTCACTACGTTTGTGTCCATACCACCCTTTTTAACTAATCACGAAGCTTCGCTTTTTTTGTCGCATTAATGTAGACTGTTACTGCTAAAAAGAAAAACCTATAAATGTATAGTAGGGAAAAGTTGAGAATAAGAACAAATTAAAAAAATTGTTGAAAAAAAACAAATGACAGTATATCAAAAATATGGACAATTAATTAACTCAGAGATTACAGAGTAATATGAGAATTACTTAGTATAGTTCCGACACGAATTGAGTGACTCGACTCCAAAAACTCGAGAGTCCTCTCCTCGCAGAGAAGGGGACCAACAATTTTTTCGAGAAATTTAAGCAGTATCGATCATTGGTCTACATTATTTGTCTAGCGGTATACGAATTTGAATTTCCTGGTGTCGGGCGTTGTGACGCCGTACACATGC
>NW_011359125.1:2217350-2224929 GCF_000735185.1 Notothenia coriiceps | reverse complement strand
CGTGACGTCATCTTCAATGCGAACCACAAAAACAACATCAGCCGTTAGCTGTTAGCACTCAGAGCTCACAGCTCCTCATATCTGTTTAGAAACTAGACAAAAGTTAAACAAGTACAAACCACAGACTGTCTGTGTCATGGCGAATACAGTCGCTGGTTTATTTATGTCTGTATAGGCCGTTGTTGTGAGCCTATATTGTTGTTACTTCGGCATCATTTTGAAACGTGTATTACAATTAAATCATGGTAAAATATGTTCATTTTGTTGTAGTTGCCAGCGATTCTCTCACTAGTTTAGCAAACTCAGCCCGGTTGTTGGCCCGGAAAGAACCTCGATTTTGAAGAGCCAGAAAACTGTGAAAAAGTAGCCGCTAGCTGGAACTACGCCTAGTGGAAACGCAACCAAAAACGGGCCGGGCACGGCATGGCACGCTTAAACCGCACTGTAGTGGAAATGCGCCATTAGTAACGTAGCAATAGGCCTGTTTCCCCCCCCTACAACAACATAATCTCGTACAGTAGTTTTACTTGAACATCCATAATATGCGTTGCAGAATTCCCTCCGGTCAATCTGGCATAATTACTAAAGCTACAAACATGACAAGCTTGGATCAGATCTCCCCGTGACAACAATAATCCAAGGGATTTGAGGAAGTGCTCAAAATACTACAGCAAAATAAGAAGAATGAAAATGAGGAAAAGTACCAAAATAGCAAAAAGCAGCATTTGTAAAAGTCAAGCATGTATGCAGGATGTGCTGCAAGGCATGTGTGTAATACATTTAGCGTCAGAGAAAGACAGACAGTGAGAGAAAGTGTGTCAACTACAGGGTCACACAATTCAATGGGATCTCCCCCCCAAGGCAAGCTTTGTAAGATATATGTTCACCCTCACAACAAGATGAGATCTGATCAGCGTGGAAGCACTCTTGAGCAATTGAGATACAAGCACACACATGATTATTTACAACACATTCCAGGACAAACACACACATACACCGGTCACATGTGTGCTCCAGCAGCATCTGTGCAGTCATCATGTGCCGGACACTGGTATGGCCGAAGTATTTAACAGGCGGATTGTCATTTCAGCGACGGCAAAACTGCTGTTGACTCATGATCCCCACGATGTCACACTCTCCTTTTAGACCAACAATAATAACCATCACATGAGTATACAATGCGTGTGTGTGTGTGTGTGTGTGGGGGGGGGGGGGATATATAGGTCGTGGCACACATGACCAAGCTTGACAGGAAACCCGAGGATGGTCACAAAGACNTTCCCTTCTGGACACTTATGGCGCATTTCCACTGCAGGGCCTCGCACGGCTTAATACGGTATAGTTAGGCCTTGGTAGACCAGGCTCACTTTATGCTGCCGCAGCATAAAGTGAGCCTGGTCTACCAAGGCCTAACTATACCGTATTAAGCCGTGCGAGGCCCTGCAGTGGAAATGCGCCATAAGTGTCCAGAAGGGAATGAGGGGGCCCTTCCTTTGCTTTTGTAAAGATGCACACACACACACACACACTGACAGACACACCAACTGTTGAACAGAGTAGGGTACAGGGTGGGAAAGTTTACTCAGCCAACGGGCTTCAGTCCCCGTCTGTATTCCCAGGCACAGATGGGAGTTTAGTAGCACTGAGCATGTTTGTCTGCCTGACAGAACCCCTTGTAGCAAGCTGCATGTTTCGTTTTCTATAAGCTGAGCAGTTAAAAATAACTGAGTATTCATAGAATAAAAAGAAAAAAAAACCTGTGTGAGAACAGGTTGTGAAGACACATCAGTAACAAGCATACCAGAAATCTGCAATCTAAATCTGCATGTAGTCTTATTTATTTGTCATACTTGTTGAACATTTTTATACTTAGCAGAAATAAAATGTTTCTGCCAATGTCTATAACTCCCAACATGTCAGTATCTTCGGATGAAAATGCAGTATTTATATATGTATTCAAATAAATTATAGAATTTGACAATATAACTATACAATAACATTGATACTCAGAGATACTTACTCTGGATTACCATCCCTATGTGACTGGCTTATTGTTTGCCAAAACAGTGAAGTGTTTCTCACTGAGTTATTGATGACTCAGCCATCTCTCTGAATTGTGGTGGTTTACTTCATGTAAATATCACCTTGTATGTTTGTATAAATGTATGCGATAGTTGAGTCATTGCACAGGAAACTCCACCCAACTCCTCTATATGCTTTTTGTCATCATACAGTGTTAGTGTGCAGATACATGTTGGACAAAATCGAGAACAATGTGTCTCCTGTCTTTGTCCTTTGTCTACATGTTTTGTAAGTAACAAACATCCATGATAGCTACAAGAAGACTTCATTGTCCCGTGGTCAGTATGTGTAAGATATAAATTGGTTACTTTTTCCTCTGTCTGTTCCAAATCCAGGACAAAAAAAAGCAGTTTGACTATGTACAAGATGCCCAAACTTTATCCGTATTGAATATGAAATGACTGTCTACATTAGCAATTTTATATCTTAATGCTGCACTTTGCCTACCTATGGCACGGAGAAGGAGACAGTGACGTTTAGTTTTATCTGCCTCTTTTCTCTGTGCTGTTTGGCCCTCTCAGCTCTAGCTGTGCTCTCTCTGGCTGTGAATATTAAGCTGATTATCGGCCCTGTCAGCCTTGTCTGCCAGGTCAGACGTAAAACACACACTTCTGAGAGGCACATGATATAACGGAGGGCGCACACACACTGATTTTACACACTGCTTTGGCTGGGTTGGTGATTTGTAAGGAAGAAGAGGGCACTACTACGACTGTAATGTTTTAATGATGGATCAGATGGATAACAATCATTATGGTAGCTGTTACATTTCAAGCCACATGTATTGTATGCACGTACTTTCTGTTTCCATATATATTCCCCCACATTCATTTTAGTTAATACAATTTGAAAATACAAGCTCTTCTAAATAATATATGAAAACTACATAATAATCTTCACAGGAAAGCTCCTTTTGTGTTTGTCAAATGTCCTTCAGTGCAATAACATTCTACACCTCTCTATAATCAATGAGATTTCCAGGTCTTGGCATTTCAAGATTTGTACGCTTCAAGTATGCCTCTAGTCTAGTCAAATGAAAAGGTGAAACGGAAACAGTGACGGGCCTCTGCCCTTTTACTTCCGTTGAGTAGAAAGTTTGATATTGACATACAGTATAGTGAAATGGGAGAGGATACAGGTGCGTTGTGAACACAAAGATAGACTGCACCACATAGCAAGACAGGGTTTCAGATGAGGAAGTGGAATACGGAAAGACACATTTTTGCTGAACTTGTTTATGAGTGATAAGCACTAGAATCTGAGTACAAGCAAACATTGACATTTTGATATTTCACATTACTGACGCATTTCATATATTGATTTTGCAACTTCTCCTCTGAAGCTGGATGTTTCAACGAGTTATCAAATAACATTTAAAAACAAAATATAAATCTATTTCATCTGTTTATTCTATACTGTCTATCTATCTATTTCATTTTTTTTTATTAATATTGGCTAATACAACAATTGTTCTTTAACCTATAGCTAACTAATTAGACACCTATTTGTTCCACTTATCCTTAATGTTTAGCTAATTATTTAGTTGACTATTTAAACTATCAAACTTTTTTCCATTAGGCGTACTTTTCACTAAAGATTTATCTAAAGATTTTAAAAGAAGATCCATTTGTTTCAGCTAACAATTAAGCTAACTATTTCAACAATGTATCCATTTATTTTAGCTAAAGATTTAGATTAATATTTAAACGGGTTATCTGTACTTTTAACTAACAATGTAGCTATCTATTTCAACCATGTACCCATTACGTTAAGCTTACTATTTCAACAATGTATCCATTACTTTTAGGTCACAATTTAGCTAACTATTTTAACAGATTATCTATTACTTTAATTAATCTATTTCAACTGTTCATCCATTACTTTAGCTCAATCATTCTTTTTATGCATCCTTGGCATACATAATTTTCAGCTGTTCTGATTCTATATGGATATATTCATTCATCCAAATCATCCATCCATCCATCCATCTTCTCCCGCTTATCCGTGGTCGGGTCGCGGAGGTAGCAGTTCCAGCAGAGAGCCCCAAACTTTCTTTTCCCTGGCCACATCAACCAGCTCTGACTGGGGGATCCCAAGGCGCTCCCAGGCCAGCGAAGAGATATAATCCCTCCATCTGGTTCTAGGTCTACCCCTTGGTCTCTTCCCAGCTGGACGTGCCTGGAACACCTCCCTAGGGAGGCGCCCAGGTGGCATCCTAACTAGGTGCCCGAACCACCTCAACTGGCTCCTTTCGACGCGAAGGAGGAGCGGCTCAACTCCGAGTCCCTCCCTGATGACCGAACTTCTCACCTTATCCCNCACACACACACACACACGCACACGCACACATACCATGTATACATCACTTCGGGGGACATTACACTGACTTACATGCATTTCCTGGAGACTTATCCTAACCTTAACCATAACCAACACATGCCTAACCCTAACACTAACCCTAACAAAGTCTTCACCCTAAAATTAATGATTCCCCTCATGGGGACCTCCAATTTGTCNNNNTGCTGTAAAAAGCACGACCAATCATCTGAGCCGGCCCGGCTAAAATAACTGGATGGCCTACCTGCCTGTCAGCCTTCCATCTGTGCACAAACTTATCTCGTGCCCTCATTGGTCATGTGCGCGTTCGTGTGTGTTGGAGGAGGGGCTCTGTAAGGAAGTCTGAAGGAAGGGGCAGATTTTTTTCGGCTGCGTATTTTCTAATTCTAGCGCACTCGAGTTGGTTTCTCCATTCTTACCTACCCTACCTTTTAATATATAAAATAATCACGTGAATACACATATTTTTAGCAAAGGTAAAGCAAGTGTATTTATAAAGAACATTTCAGCAACAACAAGGCTATTCAAAGTGCTTCACAAAAGCAGCAAAAACAAATCAGGTTTTATGTAAATACAACTATTTAATTTACACAACATTGCTGTAATTCTAACTGTTGAATGTTGAGTTATTCTGCAGTCACTCAAGCTATGTTTCTTTTATATATTTTATATATCTTTTTGTGTTTCCTGCAGGTTTGCAACGTGAACCTGGAGGGCCAGCCTTTCTACTCAAAGAAAGACAAACCTCTGTGCAAGAAGCACGCTCACGCCATCAACGTGTAGACGACCGGCCGGAAGCGACCGGCCGCTCGCTGACGACTTTACTAATGTGTGTGTAAACGCTCTTCATGCAAGATACACTTCGTTTTTGTGCATTTATTTTAAAACTACGCTGCCTGAGGATTCAAAACAGAAACAAAAAACAGGTCATGATGTCCAGCCCACGTTATTATGTACTGTAGTGATTTATTTACTGTTTTCTACCAGAAACTACTTGTGTGTTCAATGTGAGGAAGTTCTTATACGGAGTCTGGTGTGTGCCAAAAAAAATTATGATATATATTTGTATTAGTTAATTAATTGATGAATGTAAAATATATACAGGTAACTAAGCTGATACAAGCATCGTTACTTAAACAATTATACGATATTACATTTAAAACTGAAAAGAATAATCATTATAATTTTGATAATTATAAGGATTCAAATTCATTTACCTTTTATCTGGAGCGGAGCTTAAGATGAGAAGCAGCATTTTACGGCGCGCTATGCATGGGGCCGCCTTGAGGGGGTTTCCCGACATGTCGTTGCAGTAAATTAAAGGGTGTTTCATGTTGTCGTTGCTGTCGACCTTCTTAATCTACCTTATTTGGGGGCCCCCTTCTGGTCTGGGGCCCCAAGCAGTTGCCTGCCTTGCCTGTTCGCAAGGAGTGCCCCTGATTTCACCCATAGACTGTAAATGGACGTAGTGTCCGTGACGTCACCCATAGGTTTCTGCAGAGTTGCAGAGAAGCCCTCAGTAGGCGGAGTTGGTCACTAACGTCTCGACAGTGAAGTCAGAGTCGAACTCCCACCTACTCCAGCTTGTTCCAAATAAGGGCAAAGAGGCGGAGCCGATGCGGCATATGATAAGTCCGATATTTAAATGAAGAATACTCCACCAGGCACCAACACAACAAACACGTCCGGGTTCAAGTTCCCTGGATCAGCCTCGCAGCCGAGCCCCTGTAGCATCCTGGAGCTAACAGAGCTAACGGAGCTAGCAGAGAAACAGAAAGCTAGAAGCAGCAGTCACCGCAGAGACCTGTCCATCAACGTGACCACGCCCTCATTTATGCAAAACATTTAAGACCTAATGTAACTCAAAGGGGTGCGTTATTAATAAATTCACTCCCCAATCCATTGTCATGAAGGTGGAATCTAACTATATCCAGAATATTTTTTATTGCATCCAGGGGTAGAAACATGTTTATTTCTACTGTAAAGTTGGGCATTTTAACATGGGGGTCTATGGACATTGCTCCTTTCTGCATCCATCCCCTATCGGCCACTAGATGAACTGCAGTTTGTGGCACTTCCTTATGGGCTTCCCGGCTCTGCCCCAGAGTTTGCCGCTTGATTTCACCTCATTGGTACTTTTCAAAAGCACCAAATGAATGAATCACACATTTAATTATTAACTTAAGTGATACAAAAAAATAAAATGCATAATTTAAAATATATTTAGCGATTTAAAAAAAAGTGTCTTTTTATAATTTTGTCTTGTTTTTATTTATGTTACATCGGAATTAAATTATAATTATAGCCTGGAAAAATGTATGATTATTTAATTTGCTCACTCTGGACTCTGTAGGTTTGAAGTCCACATCAGAATATATTGGACTGTAATGTGCCTATTTTAAAATTTGAAGGCTTTTTTTTCTTTCACCTAACTAAACTAACACAAGTATTTATGAATGTTTAGTTCAGCACTGGAATGTAAAAATAGAAACCACAGACTGTAGAGAAACCAACACATGCAAAACAACTACAAAGAGAAAATGAGGTAAAGACACAAATCGGAAAAAAATGAAAACGGCAACATAAATTCTTGCAAAACGAACACAGAAGATAAAAAAAACCCGCTGAACTGATGCAAAACGACCCCTGTTCTCTGTGTGTGTAACTCTAAAGTCACCTCTATGGGATGTTTCTAACCCTTCACGTACAGTAGGTGCTACTATGCAACAAAAAAACTGTTATTTTAATATTAAAGGTCCCCTATTATACTGTTTTTCATCTATATATATATAGATGAAAAACAGTATAATATAGAATATATATATATAATAGACCTATAATATATTATAGGTCTCAGATATCAGAACATGACTCTGATTGGCTGAAACACCAAACAGATCATTGCAGCATCCCATAATCCCCTCTGTTTCAGCCCTGTTTCAAAAGTGCTGATTCTCTGTCTGTTACTCTTTAGTTCTCATGAACTAAGTACAGATCGCGTTCACACCGGAATAAGTCCCTGGGGAAGGATTAGACAAATGAAGCCGCCGACGTCACTTCTTCTTCTTCTTCTGCTTTGGGTTTACTGGCAGGCCGCAAACAACTTCACGGCGTATACTGCCACCCAAAGTCCCCGGCCGGAAGTCCCCGGAGTTGGGGA
>NW_011359125.1:2203735-2217312 GCF_000735185.1 Notothenia coriiceps | reverse complement strand
TCCTCACAGAGTTGGAACCCCCCCTAGTCAGTTTCTCTATAATTGTGCTTGCTCAAAGTGGCACCACATTGAAAGCATTTTACTGTAAAAATGTTCAAAAAAATCTCCCGGGGGAGCATACCCCCGGACCACCTAGAGGATGTGACGCTCCACCGCCGGGGGCAATCTTCAAGACATGTTCATACCAATACTGAATACATTTGAAGCCATTTTGACGTCTATTACGCCATGTTCAATAAGTTTCTGTTTTTGCAAGTGTATTTGTCTTTTGTAAGAGATTTTTCCATTTATTCTTTTTAGCACATAAAATGTCGGCCTAAAATCTGCAGCCTAGGGCAGCAAAAATTGTTCTAGAACCGGTCCGCTGGTTATAGGACTCCAGAGCCCTTTCTTGTGGCTGACACATAGAAACAATTGGCGGCGCGCAACGTTGCGCACACGCACACCACACCGAAATTCCAAGACAACACGCGCTCCGCGCTCACATTATGCTGGGCCACGTGACGCTTAGCAACCCGCGCTGCTATGACGCTCCATCCTAGGGGAAACACTGGACTCTTGTATAAACATATAGCAAGAACACAATTTCCATGTGTGTTTAAAATAAGTTTTATGTTTGAAAAAAAATCATGCACTCGTTCACCGGCCTTGAGTTTCAATAATTCATGAAGCAAGTATTTATTATGGCCTCTGGCGAAGAAATGGAAGTTAGTGCATCAACATACAGAGCATAATGGGCACAAGCTAAGTTCCCCAGAAACAGTGTGCTTCACAATGCCTATATAACAAGCAGAGGGTGTTAGACGTAAAACCAAAATTGAAATACGCGGTTGCAAAGCAGTGATACCGATTGTTTTGTTCAGATTAGCTAAGGCCCAGTAAGAAATGATCATATGGGCGCAATATTATCCATCATGTTATCGTTGTCACATAGCTATCATGCCTAAAACAACGTGCGTCCTGAATCGGTCTTCTAGTTAATCATACATCCTGCCACATACACTGTTACACTTGGGCCTTTGTCATCATTTGCACCTCTGTCCTTGAAAGAGTACATTCAGTATTTTCTCGACAAGCTGTAATACCTCTAGATCTTAATAATTGTCTCTCGCTGGTGCAGAGGCCCTGCAGCAGTGCTGCGACCTGTCCCAGCTGTGGTTCAGAGAGTTCTTCCTGGAGCTGACCATGGGTCGCAGGATCCAGTTCCCCATTGAGATGTCCATGCCCTGGATCCTCACCGACCACATCCTGGAGACCAAGGAGCCCTCCATGATGGAGTAAGACTAACACTTCCAGCCCAAAACTCACGTTATGTTTTTAACTCACGAAAATTGACATTATTATAACCACCCTTCTTTCTCCTCCAGATATGTGCTGTATCCTCTAGACTTGTATAACGACAGCGGCTACTACGCTCTCACTAAGTTCAAGAAGCAGTTCCTTTATGATGAAATCGAGGCTGAGGTAAGCCGCAAGATGAATACATTTCAAATACAATGCATTGATCTTTTCCTCTGTGACCTCATAGTGTTTTCTTTGCTCTTAGGTAAACCTCTGCTTCGACCAGTTTGTCTACAAGTTAGCTGATCAGATATTTGCCTACTACAAAGCAATGGCTGGAAGGTAGGAGAAGTGACTTCCTCTGTATATGCTTCTTTTTTTGTTCACTCTGTATTTTCTAAATCACGTTTGTTTCCACAGCGTCCTCTTAGATAAGCGCTTCAGAGCAGAGTGTAAAAACTATGGCGTGATCATCCCGTACCCTCCCTCAAACCGCTACGAGACGCTGCTCAAACAGAGACACGTACAGGTATGGGAGACATGAAAACTGTCCTCTGCACCTTCTTGTTGTGTGTTTTACTGTTATTCTTAACCATCCATCCTGTGTCTTGCAGCTGTTAGGCCGCTCCATTGACCTGAACCGTCTGATCACCCAGAGGATCTCGGCAGCGATGTACAAGTCCCTGGACCACGCCATCAGCCGCTTTGAGAGCGAGGACCTCACTTCCATCGTGGTAAGATCACAACAGGGACATCACTGGGGGGGATTATTAGCAGGACTATAGTGTTGAAATGCATTTTAAACAAGACATGCACATGAGCACACCGTTTTTGGGCTACTCTGACCAAACTAAATTCCAAGCATGTTATTATTTATTTTTCTTTATCCAACTTTTTCAATATTAAACACGTTATATATCCGACAAACAAACCAAATTAGTAGAAGCTGGAGGGCAGAAAGCATATACAGAGGTAGCCCTCCCGGTATCCACTTTATCCAGTTGCAGGATAAAGAAAGAATATAAATCAGTCATTTAATTTGCGCACAATTAAACAAAATTCTATATATACATACACATACATATGTACACGTATACATACACCCATTTCCGGGGTGAAAAGAAAATAATAAAGTAAAACAAACTCCATGTCCATGTTCAGATAACAAGACAGTTTAATATCTCATCCTATTTTTATATAAACTATGATAATTAAGATAATTATGATAACAGTTATTATTATTATTATTGTTGTTGTTGTTGTTGTTGTTATTATTATTGTATCCATATAATCTTTTTTTTTTTTTAGTTAAACATTTTCTTTTTGCATAATGAATGCAACAGTACGTCATTTGTAAGGGTAGCTGCAGTACACACTGAACGTTAAAAGTAAGTGGTTTGGAATGCAGCTCTTTTTGCTATGACAGGTAAATACAAGGATAGAGGAAGAATAGTTCCTCTTCTCCAATTTCTGCTTTTTAGCATGCTACTCACTTACAGGCCCTACCTGGAGTTGAATACCGTGCGGTGTAATCCCAAATATCAATAGTTCTCTAAATAGCTCTGCATTCTAAAAAAAGTTGTTGACCAGGATATAAGCATTGTCTGCATCTACAAAGAGATTGTTTTGTTACAGAATACACAAGTGTGTATAAAGTTAAAATAAGTTATCTTATTGATATATCTTTTGTCTTTTCTTTATTTGTTATTAAGGTCATTTGAAAGTATCGGAAAGTAATAAAGGGACTCTACTTTTAATATTGTGATTAGGTTACTGACCACATTGTTAACAGGTTATACATTTATAATTTACATACCCTCCCATCTCAACTTTCCATTCTCTTACTCCCCGTATCTCTCCCCTCCAGGAGCTGGAGTGGCTCCTGGAGATCAACAGACTAACCCACCGGCTCCTCTGCAAGCACCTGACTCTGGACAGCTTCGACGCCATGTTCCGCGAGGCCAACCACAACGTCTCCGCCCCCTACGGACGAATCACGCTCCACGTTTTCTGGGAGCTCAACTTCGACTTCCTCCCCAACTACTGCTACAACGGATCCACAAACCGGTAAGTTCAGTTGCAGAGATTCTTCTCCTTTTTTTTCTTTGGTAGATTTTGTTCAATCTTTTGGTTATTAACGTTGCTTCCTCTCATCAGCTTTGTACGTACAGCCATTCCCTTCACCCAGGAGCCTCAAAGAGACAAGCCAGCCAACGTGCAGCCTTACTACCTGTATGGGTCCAAGGTATGGGGCCACTGATGTTTTGAAATTGGACAGACTTTCCTTAAGACCCGTCTTCCTTCTGTTCCTAACACATCTTCTCGTCTCTCCCTCTCTTCTCAGCCTCTGAACATTGCCTACTCCCACATATACAGCTCTTACAGAAACTTTGTCGGCCCGCCCCACTTCAAGACCATCTGCCGTCTCCTTGGTTACCAAGGCATCGCTGTAGTGATGGAGGAGCTGCTCAAGATTGTCAAGAGCCTGGTATTTATCTCCATTTTCCACCGCATATGGTTCCTTCCTCAGTGTGCTTGATTCTAGCTGTGTTTTTGTCTTCCCTGTAGCCTATCTGTACCTTAACTATCTATATTGTTATGTCACTTTGCAGTTACAGGGCACCATCCTGCAGTACGTAAAAACACTGATCGAAGTCATGCCCAAGATCTGCCGCCTGCCGCGCCATGAGTACGGCTCCCCAGGTGAGTCCATAGGCCCTACTGTTCAGGCAAATACATATATGTAGGGACATATATGTAGTATTTGCAACATCAACTCCCATGTATTTGGTGGACATATCAAAAAGACGCACGCTCAATGAGACTCAAATCAGATTTATATTAATGTGCTATTGGGTTCAGTTAATTTAATTTGTGGCAACGTTCCGTACACTTCAACGCTATCCCATTCCCAATTTAACAATAGCTCTTTCCTCCTCCTTGCTAAGCACTCTAGTGTTTAGTGCTACTTCTTTGAGAGCAGTCAGGGCTTGGAAACATTACTGGAAAAAGCTATCACTTGAAGCAGCAGTTAGGTGTTTACAGCTCACAGCCAGCAGAAGAAAAATGCTGACGACATGTGAACCGCTGCATCAACAATAATCTAACAGCCAGCAGTTAGGAGTGGTGTTAACAAGCCAATGTGGGAAAATAGCAATTCTGCTGCAATGTAATCAAGTTTGGGATAGGTGGTGTCATATATTAGGAAAAAAACAAACACATAAAAGAGTTGCAAGTGATTTGTTTGTCAAAGTGCAATACAGAACCACAATAAAGGCCAGAAATGCTTTCAAATGTAGTAAATAGTGTCCTATTTAGCCATCGTGCTTCCCTTCAAAACAGTCTGTTGTCCTTAGAGGTCAGAAATGTTTGTTTAAAAAATATATTTAACAATATATGTTGAAACTTATAACCAATTCAAACCTGAAACTTCTCAATATTCATTATTAATTTCTGGACATCTCAAGAGAAAAAATGGAGACAGGAGCTTATCATTTTGGGAGTTGAAAAGAAACGGACTAAAAATTCTGTATGTTAAATGAAATGGGGATTTATTTGAAGCCTAGATTGAAAGTGTGATATAATATAATGCATGATTTTATGCTGTAATGGCAATTAATCAAACATTTGTTTTTAATGTGTTTCAAAGGACATGCTTTCTTATTCATAGGTCTGAGTGTTGGGATTTGCCTACACAGTTCACTGTATACCATTATCGGAGCTCAGGATGAACATCCGATAAAATAAAATGTGTTTTGAACTACTTACCTGTTGCTGTGTGTACAGATTAGAGGCCACTCAGATGGCATATACCTATTATGAGGAGGGCATAGTAATCTCCAGATTACTGATGTACTGTACCTGGATTACTGCGTGTCATCTATGTCAGCAGTTAATGATCCTCCATCTGCTGTGATGCTTAAAATGTGGGTCAATGACCAATGAGGTATTAGCAGCTGCCTACTGCTTGACTGCAAGAAATAAAAGGGTGATAGAAGAGAAGAGAAGATGGACCTTTATTAATCCCCCGAGGGGGAAATTCAGTTTCACACACATGCGTTTTCTATACAGGTCATACAGTACACACAGTACACACTTTTTAGAAAATGCACATACATATACAAATACACACACAGTTATATGCACACATGCACATGCAGTTGAGAGGTCAGAGCGGAGGCAGCCAGTCTAGCCGGCGCCAGTGAGCAGTTGGGGGTTAGGTGCCTTGCTGAAGGGCACTTCGGCAGATTTAGCTTTAGCAAAAATGTGGGTTTTTTTGTGTGATATCATGGTTTTAATTTCATTTCTGCCATTTCAGGTATCTTGGAGTTCTTCCACCATCAGCTCAAGGATATCATTGAGTATGCTGAGCTGAAGACAGATGTCTTCCAGAGCCTAAGGGAGGTGGGAAACGCCATCCTCTTCTGCCTTCTCATCGAGCAAGCTCTGGTACGACATTTCCTTTTGTTTTTCCCTTTAAACTATTACATTACTGTATGACGCTATTGACTCTAGCTTCCTCTTTTTTCTTTGTTGTTTTGAAATGATGATTATAACTTGCGTTGCAGTCTTTGTTGTCTGCTTATTCCACTGCTTTCCTAATCTCTACACTGTTCAAATCCCTTAGTGTAGCTTTCTGCACTGCCATGTTTTTGTGTGGGCGAATAACCTGGGTGCCTAAAACTGTCAGTCGCCCAGTCCAGGTGCCCCCAAAGTTTGTTTGATCTTTGATGTGTTTTTTAATCTCTGAATTGCAACTTTATTTTTCATTACACGCTGGCTACTCCCTCAGGTGGTAAGGATTTAGGCTTTCTCTTTGGTTCCAAAATAACCCAGACACTGAATGACTTTCTCCCTCTTTTTATCTCCTGTTGGTGTTGGCTGCTGTGTTTCTATATATTCTTTTTTTCCCACTATGTTAGTTTTGCACACATGGTTTCACCCCCAGTCAGCCATGGAAGCAAAGGGACTAAGACAGTTTTACTCTTTGATTTTATTAGAAATTAAGTGAAATGTCCCTTTTCACACAAAAACCTGAAAAAGGTATCTGAATTTGAAGCACGAAATTTGCTCAAAAGAGTCATAAATATATATAAAAAAACATTTTTGGCTGCTATATAATATAATTCTAATGTCCTTTTCTTCCATGGATGAGGTGCTGGTATATTTCTGGTTGGTTGTTGGTACAGATTTGTGCTTAACTCTTCTTCTTTTACACTCTATTGGCTCTCTTGCTGGTGCATGTCTACATACATCTACGCAACTGTCACTCTACCAACCATTTCTGTCAGGCAGCACTGATCATTGTGTGTACAGTGTTTGTCTGTATGTTAGTTTGGACTACTTGTAAGTGTGTGTGTGTGTGTGTGTGTGTGTGTGTTGCTTTTTCTACCATTTGCATGGCTCTTTTCTCATTCAGCGCCATCTAGGCTACCTGTCTGCATATAGTTTGACTCACAGCATGTTGTCTTGACTAACAATCACCACGAAAAACACCTAGATGATTAAGAATGACCTAACATAGCACAAATAGCTTGAATGTTACTAACACAGTGACATTTTACCCAGAAGGGTTAGTGTTTATTAAAGCTGGGGTAGGCAGTTCATTTTCACAAGTCAATGGGCAATAATTTAGCATTTTGTATCTTTTTTATAGTATAAATAATCAAGTGGCCTAAGGGAAAACTAAACGTCTGCACCTCTTCCTGGTTCTGTTTTCAGGCTTTAAACAATCTAGCCTGTGCCAGGAGACTGACAGATCATTTTAGAGATAACTAGACATGCATGTCCTAGATGTTGAAAACCTCATTCAAGACAGAATATCCTGCAGGAAAATATTGCTTCCTGCATTGGCAACATCTTCTTACACTGGAAAGCAACCAGACTTCAGATCAGAAACATATAGACAATATAGGCAAAGCGTTTCAGAGAAAAAGGTTTATAGTAAATTCTCCTGCTATCCGAAGCAAAAGGCCCAAGGCTCCAGTCTGCAATGGTAAGATAAGAAGGTATCTTACCAAAAGTATCTTACCAAAGGTATCTTAACAAAGGTACGTTACTAAAGGTATCTTGACAAAAGTTTGAAAAATAGCAACATTTTCTAAACATCTCTGAAACGCTTTGCCGAATGTGTAGCTAGCGACGCCTTAAATCAAAGTATGCTATCTAAAAGGGTTTTACAGTACTTCAAATTTGCAAAGAAATGATAGAATATTGCCCAATGTCTCCAAACATAAACTGCCAACCTCAACTTTAAGATGTATGGTAAATTGACGTTATGCTGCTTAACCAGATTAGATTTTGTGTGACACATTTATAATTCTGTCAGTAATTTGCCTGTCATTATAGCTTCATGATAAACACCCATTCATTCAGCCATTTTATCTTCTTCTCTGCATAAGCTAAAAATAGTGTCAATCATCAGAATTCTCCTCCAGCATGGAGCTCATGGCAGATTTCTTTACGCATCTACAATATGCTTTATAAGCTATCCTGCTAACATTTTAGGTCTAAATTAATGCATTAAGCTAGGAGTGTTGGGGGATGGGTTCTTTAAAAATCTATTTCATCCTTGTGGCTACCTGCATGGTAAAGCAAAGTGGGTGATGTTCTTTGATTTGAAATGACCCTTTTTGGTGTGTTTTTCTTAAACCTTAGTCCCAGGAAGAAGTGTGTGACCTGCTCCATGCCGCCCCCTTCCAGAACATTCTGCCCAGAGTCTACATCAAAGGTATACTAAAGGTTTAAATGCAAGGCAGATGGTGGAAAAAAAGTCCAGTTCGAACCCATTGATTTGTTTGGTTTTTTGTACAATATGTATATCTTCATACATTTTTTTTCCTGTGTTGTACAGAGGGAGAGCGTCTGGAGGTGAGGATGAAAAGGCTGGAAGCGAAGTACGCCCCTCTCCACCTTGTGCCTCTAATTGAGAGGTTGGGAACCCCACAGGTTAATATCGAGTCATTTTTTATAAGCAAACTTAAAGATGTATATATTTCTCCTTCTTTTCATATCCAACACTTGATGATACAACTTTCCTTTGACATTTTTTATTAAGAAAGTATCATGGTTGTTCTTGTTACCAGCAAATTGCCATTGCCCGTGAGGGGGACCTGCTCACCAAAGAGCGTCTGTGCTGCGGCCTCTCCATGTTCGAGGTCATCCTGACGCGCATCCGCAGCTTCCTGCAGGACGGGGTGTGGCGCGGGCCCCCCCCCACCAACGGTGTGATGCATGTCGACGAGTGTATGGAGTTCCACCGCCTGTGGAGCGCCATGCAGTTCGTCTACTGCATCCCAGTTGGCACACACGAGTTCACCGCAGAGTAAGTGGCCCCTGATCAGTGTTCAGTGTAGCAGTGCCTCTCAAAGGTGTTACTTAAAACTCTGTTTTGGTTTGTCGATACTGTATACAAATGGGTTATATTTTACTTTGACTTCATTCCTTTGTCTTTTTTTATTTTGATTTAATGCGGAATTAGTTTACTGAGTTAAAAGATATAAACAAATTATTGCAGAATTCTTTACTTAAAGCTTAGAAAAGAGTTGGCATTTTTAGACAAAGACAAATGTATTAAAGGTAAAGTGATTTTTTCGGGGCTAATGTAACGCTCTTCCTGCTCATACTCATGAAAAAGATTATAATACAAAGAAATAGGCCATCTTTGCTTCTTGCAGACTCTTCGTTCACCATCAGCAGCTGATAGAAACACTATAGCCTACTCTTGAATCAGAAGAGGGGAGATAATGACACACAGTTTAGCAGAGCTGATACATCTTCTGCAATTTTTTGACACAAAAACTGTACTAAACTGCAATTCGTGTTGCTAATACTTCTTCAGCTTGTCCAAAACGAGTTCCTCACTTTAATGCAGACGTCATTAATGAGTTATATTTTCCTTGGCTTTCAGGCAGTGCTTCGGGGACGGGCTGAACTGGGCCGGCTGTGCCATCATCGTGCTGTTGGGACAGCAGCGTCGCTTTGACCTCTTCGACTTCTGCTACCACCTGCTCAAAGTCCAAAGACAGGACGGCAAGGATGAGATCATCAAAAATGTGGTGGGTATACCTCAACGTTCCTTCTGATGTTCACTTTGAGCATCAGGAAAATAAAATGTACACAGGACATGATGGATTTTTATGTTCTTCATTTGTTTGGAGAAAACAGAGAAAAAGAGAGTTGTTAGAGCGACACAGCAGTTTTTTTGGGAAAATTTCACCTTTTTAGAAATCAATAACAAACGATAAAAACCGATATTTTTCTAAGCCATGTTTCTCTCTTTGTATTACTCATCACCCTCTGCCCCCTCTCTCTATAGCTAAACACATATCATTTAATTGATGTAACACCTCTTGCTTTCCAACCTTTCCTTCATTTTCTCCCTTAGCGTTTCATAAACACATCTCTTGATATGTTGGATTTATTCCTTTTTATTTTTCTTCACAGCCCCTGAAGAAGATGGCGGACCGCATTAGGAAGTACCAGATCCTTAACAATGAGATCTTCGCCATCCTCAACAAGTACATGAAGGCGGTGGAGACGGACAGTTCCACTGTGGAGCACGTTCGCTGTTTCCAGCCTCCTATACACCAATCCCTGGCTACCACCTGTTGAAATACACCCTTCACACATATTGAACACACACATACTTAAAACAAACATAGCTGTGATACTAATTTCTGCCTCCTCCTGATCTCCTAGGGGTATAGAATACAATCAAACAGTTCCTCTATCCAAAATGTGGCTGTCTATGAATCCTTGAAGCACTCAGAAGTGGACCAGGCCAGAGGCAGAAGTGTATACTCACACCTTTATCTTTTTTCTTATTTTACTATCTGTGTGGCTCTCACTCAGACTCATGCATGCCTTGTCTCACTCCTTCCGCTGCACACATGTGGATTGAACACAAATGCCAAAAGAGAATCTCTATCTTAAAATCGGAAGCCACTTGTTTGAAGTCCGAGCTGTTGGGACTCCTAAACGCCTTTCAGAATTGGCAATCAGGAGCAAATAAAATCGAACAAGGTTTAAGAAAAAAAAGACAAAATAATGCAACAGAAGAGCTAATTTTTCTAAGTTATATAAAGATATTTTAACATGGTGCACTTAAGTGCTACTAAAGTTACTAACCGTTCTAGCACCACTTAATAACCATAGTGTCTCCTCTATTATGGCCCAAACTTGTTTATTGTGATCAAACTCATTTGTATAATAATCTGATCTACCCTGTTTCATGGTGCACAGTGTCTATCATGATGCATTTACCTCACCTGCTTGCTTTCAAAGGTACATCGCATTCTTGATTTGCTTTTATTTATCACTCCCGCCTTCCCACCATCTGTTTTTTCTCGCTTCCTCCCAACACATTTTTATTGGGTACCAATTCCACTGTAAATTTCACTGTTGAACTAAGTGAAGTGTTGAGTGTTGTAATTGTTCTTGTTTTTAATTATTAATATTTTTTAATGTACTCATCCTCGGTATACTTGCCTCTCTGCAAGAAAATCTCATTGACTTTATTTTTTGTCTGTTGAAAAGATTTTTTATATTCTGTACATCAATACAGTGATATTATTTACAATTTTTGAAAAGACACATCTTCATCTGGGCAAATGTGTTTGTTTTTTCAAGAGTAAAAAAAAAACATTCAAGGAAGAAGATTAGAAAATACCTCCAGGTTGTATAAAGACAGTGCTAGATTAACCTGTTCTGAGTGTGAATGGATGATGTTTATCTAGCAGACCTATGACATATTCTGCACATAAAGGAAACATCTTAACAAAAATGTCAGCTATCATTAAAGGGCAGTTTCCTAATATAGTCAGTATTTACTATTGTTGGCTTTAGATTTAGCAGTGTTATCAGAATATGCAAAATGTGTCCTTATTTTTTTTTCATATGAAGGAAAACAAATGAATTATTAAGAAGAAACTATCCCTAAGCTGCCCTTTGATCTTTTTCTGCTCCGTTTTGAATGAACAAACTTTCTTTTGTAACTCCGGTGTCTTTTTATCATATTTATTCAACTCGACGTATTGTTCATTTAAAGGTTAATCTAGTAAAAATGAAGGTACCAATGTATCATCTCAAAACCTTAGCATGGCAAGTGTAATTTATTGTCATCAATGGCTTCATTTGTGACATGAGGCTTTGTTTATGATATTGTTGTACAAGTGACCATGTTTTGAAGTACAAAAAGTGGAGAAAAGAATAATAAAATGTACAACAAGGTTCCTGCGACGGATTTAAGTTATGTTGTATTTCCATGAAATAAAAAATGTTTAACTGAAAAAATGAATGGTTCTACCCTTTTAAGTGACTCTTAAACTCAGCATTCAAGTCAGCTGATATGTTGACAATTGAATACAAATGGTGTTTTTCTTTTAACACAGATCTTAAGAAATGGAACTGATTTAGTATTTTCTCCCGAGTTTCACACTCAACGAGGCAGTTATTATTACACATTTTACATTGATGGGGGAGATGCAACTTAGAAAACAATTGTGAATATAATTGTGTTCTTGGGAACACAGTCAGTAGGCTAGATGTCCGCAACTAGGGAAAAACATGCAACTTATATAAGCGAACAACTCTTTATAAAGTCTTAAAGCAGGCCTATTCAACTAGTGGCCCACGGGCCGAATCCGGCATTTTTCTGGCCCACAAGAGGTTGCCTGCAAATCGAAATGGCATAGGCCTATGTATAATAGCATAAATAAAACTAATGTCTGATCACACTAAATCCGACGATGCGGAGAAAACACAGGTTTTTCCATTCATTGCAACTGGCGTTGCAGAGGCGCCGGGCAGGAAGTGGACCGGTCAGAGCATCCGGCCCATCCCCAAAATAAACGAATTTTGCAGACCCTATCCCTCCGTAGTCTTTCAAGTAGGAGGAGAAATGCCAGCGTTCTCCTCCGGTTTACAGGCACTGTGCAAATTAATTATTGTAGTGCCGAGAGATAGGGAGTCGGAGGCGGTGCAATGGAGGTACAAAATTGCTTTAATGAGCAGCAGAAATAGAGATGTTGTTGGGTCGCAGCCCGGGACGACAAGAGAGAGAGAAAGGGCAACACATATGCCCGTGTGGAAACAACACCCTTAACTGTAGTTCCATGAGTGAATTATGACATGTTATACAGTGGTCACCACACAAGCCCCCCCAGAATTCAAACATGGCATAATCCTCGCGTCCGGGAGGAAGCACCACAGGGGCCGAAGAGAAGGGGTTGCAGGTGAGGGCCGGGCCATGGAACGGGCCGTCGTAAGGGGGCCGCAGGAGAGGGTAGGGGCCCTAACGAGGGCGAGGGCATCCCCACCGGGGGTGGGGGGCGGGCCGGAACGGGCCGTCGTAAGGGGGCCGCAGTAGGCGTCGTGGCGAATGAAGCCATCACCCGCCAGTCGGTGAAAGCCGGGTCGCTGAGCCGCGACGGTTGTGAATAACCCGGTGGTCCCCAGCAGGAAGGAGCGCTGCCCGGCCGCAGGCGAGGGCACAGCGGCGACGGGCACGAAGTCCTCGGGAGGAAGGAGCCGGGTCCCGGGGGGCAGGAGCAGTATCCCCGGGAGGAAGGAGCCGTGGACAGGGAAGAGGCCAGACAGGGTCAGACGGGGTCAGACGGGGCGCCGTCCGAAGCCGCCGTCGAGGCGAACCGTGAGCCGCGGTAAGAGGAGAGGCCAGGCAGGGTCCCGAAGCGCGCCACCCACAGGCCGATGAAGGCATGGGCGATGTCCGAAACCGCCGAGGCGAAGGGAGAGGCCAGACAGGTTCCCGAAGCACGCCACCCACGGCCCGACAAAGGCATGGGCGACGTCCGAAACTGTCGAGGCGAGACGGGGTCCAGAAGCGCGACACCCAGGCGGCGATGAAAGCGCGGGTGACGTCCAAAGCCGCCGTCCAGGTGGTGAAAAGGCGAGAGGGTCCACACGAGGCCGAACGGACATGGTTGAACCTCCTCTCAGGCACCAGAAAAAGCTCCAAAAGGATTGATAGCCGTTAGCAGCTAGCCGAGGGATATGATACATATTAACTTTCAATTTTATGCATTTCAGTTCTTCAATAACATTACTTAATTAACAGTGAGGGCTCGAGAAACAACCTTGTTTGCCGGGTGCACCGCGGTGGAGGTGGGGAGGTTCCAGCCGGGAACCTCCACTCCACTGCGGGACCCGTAGTGGGACCCCTGAGTCAGACGGTGCGTCTTGGTCACGCTTCATATCGGCCGGCCCGGGAAGGAAGAGACACGCAGAGTGGGGGAAGTCCCCTGCCCCAACGCAGCACACCCCTGAGACTGCCAAGG
>NW_011359125.1:2200172-2203695 GCF_000735185.1 Notothenia coriiceps | reverse complement strand
CCCAGGGGGCGGATAAAAAAGGACTGGGAGGAGGGGGAAAGGCTGCTGAGGAGAAGAAGGTGTTGGAATCAAGCGAGAATGAGGCGAAGAGACAGCATGAGAGTAGCAGCGAGGAAAGTGATGAACAGCTCGAGGGAGGAAGATAAATAAAGGTAGAAGGGGGGGACAGGGATGGGGGTTGACGGGAAGAAAGAAGTAAAGAGGATGAGAGGCAAGGAGGAAGGACGAGAGGAAGGAGGGGAGAAAGGGGTGGAAAATGATGAGGAAATGTTAAGCGGAAAAGATGATGAACAGCTGGATGAAGTGTTAATGTAGGAGGGAGGAGCGAGGTGGAGCGATATTATGGATGAGGAAGAAAAGGAAGAGAGAAAAAGAGAGGAGGAGCTATTGGAAAAAAAAGAGGGAAAAAATGTTAGAGGAGGAAGGGTGGAGCGATATTATGGATGAGGAAGAAAAGGAAGAGATAAAAAGAGAGGAGGAGCTATTGGAAAAAAAAGAGGGAAAAAATGTTAGAGGAGGAAGAGGAGGAGAGTGGGGGGGATGAAAATCCGAGCGAAGATTGGGATAGTGAGGACAGTGAAATAGAGACTAGTGAGGGCGACGAGGAGGAGGAGGAGCAGAAAAGGAAGGAAAAGGACAAAAGGTTTGAGAGGATAGTGAAGAAAAAGGTGAGAGAGGGAGTAGACATGGCGAGCATAAGAGCGAGGAGGGAGGAGCTGAAGTGATGGAAACGTGTTAATGTGGAAGTAGGGAGATTATTACTGAACGGCAAATGGGCGATGGGAAGGGAGAAACCTTATAACCTCAATATAAGGCAAAGGCCGTTTGGGGAGAAACAAGGGGAAATGATAGAGATGTGGGAGGAAGAGTGCGAAAAGAGTAAAGCAAGGGCTATCCTTGAGAAGCGGAAGGAGGTGGAAGAAAGATATGCGGGTAATGACTAAGAATCCTTGTAATGTAATGCAATGTAATGTGTGGTGATAACATACTGAAAGGAATGCTTACATGGGGAATGTAGAAGAATGACGGTGGAGAATGTAGGATGTTAATACAGTGGACTTAAAATGAAATGAAAAGTATGATTTATAATGTGAAAAATTTAGTTGATATGCATATAGATTGGTTTTAAACATTAGGGTCCTTCCTTTTTTGGGGAATGGTTATGTTATGTGTTGTAAATGTCAAATTTATTTTTGATACTAATAAAAAAATTTAAAAAAAAAAAAATCACGTCCGATCTCGGAAGCTAAGCAGGGTCGAGCCGGGTCAGTACTTGGATGGGAGACCGCCTGGGAATACCCGGTGCTGTAAGCTTTTTTTAAATACAGGTACATCCATGGTGATAAGATAAGATTTATACCCTAAAATAGCATGCTAAGCGTGGGTGTATTAGTTTCAAAGCATGCACACTCTGCTCATGTCAGGCTTCCATGAAATAGACCGGGAAAAGCACCTCTCTGTGGCTGCTCACAGACCCCCGAAGCAGCTCCAGCTCGGCTTCCTAACACGGGCAAACAGGTTTTTTCACACCTCCAGGAGAGGGACCGGGAAAAGCACCTCTCTTTGGCACCTCACAGAGCCCCAAAGGACGGCCTAATAGGTCTTGGCGGGCCATCAGCCCTCTGGGGGCCCACTTCTGAGGCAGACGCAGGACATCTTCGGGAGGACGCTCAACTCTGGGGGGGGGGAGGAGTCAGACACTTCGCCAGGGGGGTCGTGGTCGGAGGGGCCATCGACCTGTGGGTCCCGGACTTCTGACAGGTACGCCAGGTACGTGCTTCGGAGGGCTCACTCTGGGAGAGTCAGACACTACGCCAGGGGGTCTTTCGGAGGCGTTCGTCTGGGGGGGGCACCTTCCTGACAGACCTGCAGGGGTCTTCGGAGGCCATCACTTCTGGGTCCACTTTCTGAACAGTACGCAGGTAGTCTTCGGAGACGCTCACTGCTGGCGGCAGAGTTCAGGACCCTAGCGCAAGGGGTCTTCGGAGCCTTCGTTCTGGGGCCACTTCTGACAGTAGCGTCAGGGGGTGCTGTCGGAGAAGGCCATCGGAACCTCTGGGTCCACTTTCTGACAGTCACCGAGGTATCTTTCGGAGGACGCTCACTCTTGGGGAGAGTTCAGACACTCACCGCCACGGGGGTCTTCGGACGGCCATAGCTGGGTCCACTTCGTGCCAGTACCGCCAGGTATCTTTCGGGAGACGCTCACTCTGGGGAGAGTGCAGACACTTAACGCCGAGGGGGTCTATCGGAGCCCTTCGGTTTCTGGGCGCCGGCGCCACTGTCTGAGCAGTACGTCAGGGGGGTCTTTCGGAAGGCCATTCACTCTGGGTCCATGTCTGACAGGTCCGGCCAAGGTATCTCGTGGGGAGACGCTCACTCTGGGGAGAGGTTCCAGACACTACGCCAGGGGTCTTCGGAGGCCATTACTTCTGGTCCAACTTCTGACAGTACGCCAGGTATCTTCGGAAGACGGCTCACCTCTGGGGGAGAGTCAGGACCTGACGCCTAGGGTCTCTTCGGAGGACTTCGGTTCTTGGTGGGCCACTTCTGCCAGTACGCAGGCATCTTCGGAGGCCATTCACTCGTGGGGATCATTAGCGGGGTCTTCTGGGGCACCGCGACAGAAGGTTTTCGGACTTCTTCGATTAGGACCGATCCTGAACCGGGAGAGGGGCTTTAGTAACCCCAGGGTGCCTTCCTACCCCCCTTTATGGTTACGCACTTTAGTGCGAACGGATTTCGTACCTCTTGCGGGGCCTATGGTAAGTCGGTGTATTCCTCCAGTAACACTCCCCGCAGAGCGTGGCTGTCATTTTGCCGCTTTGCTTAACATACAGGTTGACAGTCGGCTTTTCCTTGAAGGATAGTAAGTACCGGTACGGCACAACTGGCGACCATCGTTGAGCCGGAGAAAGGGATTTTTTCTGTGTTTCGTGCCCGAAGGGAGCCGACCTCGGGCTCATATAAGTTTCAGCGCGGCCCCGTTCAGTTGTAGCGACAACCAAGGACTTCCTGACCTTGGTAAAAGGACTCATGAACGACGTAGTTTCGAGGCCCCCACGTCCGAGTGGGTCAGCTATACTGGGTTTAGTAGTTCTCTCCACTTTTGGTTGTACTTGCTAAACTTTTTTCGAGACAGTGAGCAGGTGGTCGAAATTCAACTTCTCTTGTTCGACCTAGGCAGGCGACGCTCGGTCCCCGCCTCGAGAGCCGAGCGGTACCGCTCTAAAAGAGCGGCGGTACCGCCGGGGCGAGACTCTTACGCGTTAGGGACTAGGAGGAAACCATGGACTTTACCCAGATCATCAGGCTGGAGTTAGGACTCAATCGGCAGACGCCTCTACGGCAATTAGGACCGAGCTGAGAGGTGCCACGGCGCTCCACATACCTTCACCCGGGTGCACAACGTCCTCAAGAGTCAGGCAGAAAACCCCGAGACACTCCCCGATGTGTCTCTCTACCAAAGGGCCGGGAGAGGACCTCCATACTTTATTTGGACTCGAGGTACACTCCCTCTGCT
>NW_011359125.1:2192867-2200127 GCF_000735185.1 Notothenia coriiceps | reverse complement strand
CTCTTCCCTCCGGTCCGTTTTTAAACAAAATGTCCATCCACGGGGCCACCAAAGCGGTCTCTCGCTTCTTGCGTTCACGTTTGACTAGTTCCATGTTGTTGTTGTTGTCTGAAGTAAGACTGAAACGTTACGTTGGTGCTCCAGTCATAATCAGGTACCCCTGAAACTCATCCAGTGGAAACGTTCGCGGTGCCAAAAATAAGTGCGGATTAAATGCGTTAATTTTTTGTCACGCGGCTTATTTTTGGTGTATATTAAGTCTTGATGTAAGCGTTAACGGTTCCCGGCCCAATTATATATTATTGTTCGGAAAGTAGGCGAATGTGCTGATGAGTGGAGGTGTCCTGAGATTAGCGCCTGCAGGCAGGCTCCATGGACCTGTCAGCTCCGGACTGCGCAAAATGCGTACATGAAGCGCTACGTCATGAACGCAAGAAATCTAACCTCGTGGGGGCACGCTCATGTGATTGGCTTATAATTGAGGAGACATCTGATTGGCTATAGATAGAAAAAATTACAAGTACGAATCGGCTGACCGTCAGGGGGTCTCAAAAACCCACACACGAATGCACACCGATCCATGCACAGAAAGCGGTTTGTGTTTGCAGGTTCAGAGGTTTTAAACGGAAAACAAATATGTGTGGATCAAAAATACACATTTTTTCTGTATTAGGATTTTATTTACATGTATTTGAAACGGAACACATTTGTGTGTGCATTGAAAAACACAAGTGTGGATCCGGAAATACAAGTGTGAATCCTTTTGCGGATCATGAAATACAAGTGTGAATCCTTCTGTGTGCATGTGTGTATTATGAGACTGTTCTGAGCCCATANATCAAAAATACCTATGTAAAAATGTTTCTGTATTAGGATTTTATTTACATGTATTTGAAACGGAACACATTTGTGTGTGCATTGAAAAACACAAGTGTGGATCCGGAAATACAAGTGTGAATCCTTTTGCGGATCATGAAATACAAGTGTGAATCCTTCTGTGTGCATGTGTGTATTATGAGACTGTTCTGAGCCCATACATCAGAGCACGGTGCAGAGTCTCTAGATGAGTTTACAGTAGTCCCTCGTTCTTAATAAACATCCATGTAGTCCGTTGTATAGAACACTGTAGTTTTCATAGTTTCACCACACCAGCAGACGCACACAATGACGTCCGCTGGCTCATCATAAACACGTCGGATAGTGAAAGTGCATTCAGATTCTCTAAAGTACCGCAGTCTCTTCTCCTAAATCCTTTTGAATGTTCCTATCCACTATCCCCGTGACGTTTCACTCAGAGGTCAAGGAATAGGAGATAGGGTTAGAATTTAGGAGCTGATTTTTAAACTATCCGACCGCATCCCAGCTTTGAATAAGCGGTCATCTTTGATCAATGAATAGCGTAAACAATATACAGAATTTATAATAATTCCACAAAATACTCTAAAATCGGTTATTTAAGAATATGGGTTTGGGCGAAAATGTGTGCGCAACAACGATGGGCGGGACTGTGTAGTCCAGGCGAGGCTCCCTATTGGCCACACGGACGTAACGTACGCATGACGTTCTTTTTAAATTTCAGCGGTCAACTTTCTGTTATTGTGTGTTACTCGGAGCTGCACTGCAGCCTTGTTTTTTACCTTTGGAAATAGAAAAATCTCTACTGAAAGTAGATTTAAAATGTCTTTTCCAAGAGCTCCTTTGAAAAGGTTCAACGAGAACATAGGTAAGTGACGTTTACAAGCTAGTAGCCAGAAGCATGTTGGCAAATTATACACTTTAAGTTATTCAACGGTAAGTAGCTTATGTTAGCTGACATGCTTAAGCAATTTAACGTTAACGGTGTTTATTGCTTAGCAAACGTTAACCGGTTACACTTTGTCAGTACGGTTTTCTGTCGTGTTTACTGACAAGTCATAATGCATGAAGTGCATGTTTAAATTAAGTAACGCTTAGTGAAGCTAACTAAGAAGGGGCGGCTAACGTTGTGATTCTGTCCGAAGGATGTGCCCCTGCACCCGGGTCATATGAGATCAAACCCGGGGACCTTAAGGGAGTTGCTTCCTTCGACAGAGCTGATCGGTTCAGACATGTTAAGGGAGGTGGGTACATTTGATGAGAACAACACTAAAACAAAACATTACCAACAATAACGTTGTGATCTAAAACCTAACGTTTAGTGTCCCCTGCTATTTTCACCGTCCTGTGTCTCCAGCGGCTCTTCCTCCACCAACACCAACGACCAGGATTGACTTTATGTCTCCTGTCCGTAGGACCATGTCAGTTGATGGTCTTGTAAGTTCTATTTTATTTAAGCTTGTTAATATGCCACTTAGATAGCTCCTGATTTACATATTTTCATAAAACTAACCCGCTCCCATTTTTGTGAACACCTAGATGGAAGGTTCAGGTGTGAAGAAAGAGAAGAATTGCATGACCGTGGAAAGGAAGCAGCAGAAACTCCTGGAAAAAGAGGTACACTTCATCAAATCAACATTTGTGCTATAGATTTACTACTTTAGATTGTATAATTCCTGTTCCATGTCATTAAAGCATTACTGAGCAACTGGTGATACATACATGTTTTCTTTACCATTGTTCCTACTACTACAAATGTTGAAATCATAACCCTAGCTTTGTTTCCATCCAGATTCGGTCCCTGGTTCAGCAGCGAGGGGAGCAGGACCGTCGCATGCTGGCTCTGGAAGAAGACCTGAAGAAGGTGGAGGCCAAGCTGCTGGCTGCAGTCAGGGAAAAGACGGGCCTTTCTTCCAACGTTACCACCCTTGACAGACAGCTGCTTGAGCTCAAGAAAATCAATGAGTTCCTTAAAAACAAGGTGTGATTAGTTCTGATGTTTATATGAAGTGTAATAATTAGAAATCCTGTCTTGATTAAGCCTTGATGGGAGCGTCTTCAGTGCTAAAAGCATGTTTGAGTTCCTTGCTGTCTTGCATGACAAGTGTGACTGCTTTTTTAGGTTTCTGCTGACACTACAAAGAAGAGAATTATATTGCTCACAACAGAGTTGACGGAGGCCAGAAACAGTTTGGATACTAAAAACAAGGTATCACTTACACATTCTTTAAATATTGAGTATTACAAAAATCCTCAATTGGTTTAATCACAACTGACAGCTATTCACATATACAATTCTAACGTAAAGTGTCTGTGTGGGTCCAGGAGTTAAAGGTTCTGCAGATTAACACTGAAGGCCAAGTAAAGGCGCTGGAAACTGACCTGAAAGCTGCCAGGGCGACTGTCAAATCTCTGAAGGACAGGAATAAGGACTTGGGTAAGATGTAAAAGCAACAAAGTGTTAGTAAAGAAACAAACATGGTTACATATGGAGAGGAACAACAGTAAACAGGGGTTTTCTTCCTCACAGAGGACCTGCATCACGTGACCAAACGTCAGAACGAAGAGCTCGAGAATGAGAACGCTAGATTACACGGTGAGTTCTGTATGGCTGTTTTACTTGAAACACATGTAGTTTCTTACCCAGAACTACCAGAATGTTTTTCAGCTTGCATCGAGCACATTCAAATTTAGGTTTGCAAAATTCCGGGAATTTTCAAAGATGGAAACTTTCCATTGGAATTTATGGGAATAAACTGGGAATTTTCTAAATTGAAGGTTGGGAACATAAATATAGTTAGGGAAAGTATATTTTAGCATAATCTTGACTAGGGTGCTAGTGGAACCTTGCAGATGGGGGTGCTGCGGCCCCCTCAGCACCTTCCCGCGTCCATTCGCGATGTCTGGGTGTCTCGCAGACCCCACGCAGCGAGCAGGAAATGAACCCACCTCACACTGTCCGCTCCTCAAGCCTCAAAGGGCGGAGCAGCGAGCAGCGCAACGTCCCGCCAACACGGCACCCAGACCCCACGCAGCATTCTCATCTGTTTGTCGTTACTGGTGTCATTTTCTGGTTGCTAACGCCATTGTAACACATAAACACTGATGTTCAGCTGTAACGGTGGTGGACTCATCAGAACAGAGTGGGCGAGCTGACCAATGGGCTCACAGGGAGGGGGGGGGTTGGCAGGAGATCCAACAAGGCGTTTAGGACAGAGAGTGAATACACATACTATACAGAGATGCTGTATGAGAAACCAATGTGAGTTTGGAACATTGCACAATGTAAATCTATTCTAGTAGACCTCAACAATGGAAATATGATCAGTAGAAATGGCCATGACATGGGACCTTTAACATTTTTATTAAAAGTACATGCACCTACTTTGCACACTTTGATATTGTATTTACTATCCTGTGTTTTGAGTACTACTGATAAGTATATTGGTCTATTATAGTATGAAGAGTATTCTAACTCATTCTATATATTTTAAAATGTGTTTTCTTTAGATACTCTTGATTTATTTCTACTGTATATTTACTGTTTATTTATTTATTTATTTTTTAAAATTGTAATTCTTGTATAGACTGTTCACATACTGCTGTGAAAAAACAAATCCCAACTTAGGGTGAATAAAGTATATCTAATGTAACGATGCCCTTGTTGTACAACACAGGGTACAGGCAACTTCCTATTTCTGCATGTGTTTGTAGGTTTGCTTCCTAATCCTACTCTTCTCTGTTATTTTCCAGGTGTGATTCGGGAGCTAAGGGAGGAGATCAGAGTTTTGGAGGGATACCTGGATCTGGCCAATGACCAGATCCAGGTATCAATTGTCTTTCAAGAACAAATCTTACAAAAGTAGGGATCTTTTAGGCCTCTTTGTGATAGTCATGTTTGTGTGTTTGCAGGATCTTCTCTTGAAGCTCAGAGAGAAGCCATTGGAGAACTCTCAGTCTCAGATGGAGAAAGTAAAGTAAGCAGATGCTTCAATTGTTTATACAGTCTGATATTAACTGCATGTCATGACACTCACTCGCCACTTCTCCCGCAGGCATCTGGAGGATGACCTAGAGCAGCGCACCATTGAGCTAGAAACCACCCAAATTGTGCTCAGACAAAAAGAGGAGGAGGCAAATAAATTCAAGCAAGATCTGCAGGCATCAAAGGAAGCCTTGTTGGAAGTGGAGACGAGGTTAAAGAACCAAGAGCTGGAGCTGAAGTCTTCCCAAAGCTCAGTGAGTGACATGGAGGAGCAGATGCATTCTGCCAACCAAGAAGTCCAGGAGTCTCACGCAACAGTTTTCCAGCAGGAGGCGGAGCTCGCCAGACTGAGAGGCGTGCTCAGGAGGACCGAGAAGGAGCTGGACGAGAGAGTGGCTCACCTGGAGCAGAGGTGTCTGTTCTCTGAGGGAGACAGAAGTATGTTCAGCACGATCCTATTACTTTGGTAATTCAAATAAATTGAGAGGTGACATGATAAGATGTTATAATTTTTTAGGCAAGACTCAGGAGGAGGGAATGAGGAGAGTCGAGGAATTGAAAGCAGAGCTCATCGTGCTAAAGGAAGCTAGAAAAGAGGATCAAAACAGACAGACTGCACTCCAACGAGAACATGCTGCACTTATTGAGGAACTGACGAAAGAAAAGGTAACACAGCGTTCTTGGAAGATTCTTATTTTGATTCACATGATCGCCTAAGTGCAACTGACCCTTAACTCTTTTCTACAGGACCTTGTGGACTCCCTGACTGTGCTAGTGGAGCAGGAGAGGGGGGAGTCTGAGGAGCGGCTGAGGCAGCTGAAGGACGAGATGGAGGAGGTGCTGGGGGAGCTCACTCTCTTGGAGGAACAGGAGCTTAGGAGGCAGGAGAGCGGGCAGGAGGAGATCCAGAGGCTGCAGGAAGGAAACGATGAGCTGGAGAAACAGCTGAGTGACACCAGGGCACTGTTTGAGAGGTGAGCAACTATTGGCTAATATGCCGATTTAGATGTGTAGGCATAACACTGGTGGACATTCCACAATAAATCACCTTCTGGTAAGAAATGAACAAATCTACAAGCTTCAAACCAAATTGTATTATTTGATAAAAAGTTTAAAGGTTTCCTATCATGCTATTTTTAGGCATATATTATGGATCTCAGATATATAAAAAACATGTCTATGACGTGTTTTGCTCAAAATACCCAACAGATCACCCATTCGAGCCATGCTTCATATCCCTCTATTTCAGCCCTTTTAGAGAAGTGCTGATTTTGGTTCCTTAGCTTAAAAAAAAAAGAGGAAGGGGAGCTAACACCTGCTCAGAATTCTACCGAGAGATTCTCAGCTAAATGCTGCCGTGATGAAACGTCATATTATGTTCAAAACCACATCAAGGATTATTTCTGAAACAGTATGGAGCTCAAATGCTTTTTCTCTTCCATGTTTACTTCAAGATGAGTTCCTTTCTTTGGTTGCTTCTCTTTTACACATGTGCTCTCTCCAGTACAGGTTAGCTCTGAGTGTTAGCGATGCTTGCTAATGTAAAAAAAGACATTATTTCTGATACAGCGACGTTTCTGATGTGGGTGTGAAGCCAGCCTACATTTCCGATATTACGTCATGTCGGCGGCAAATCTGGATCAGCTCCGTTGTACCCCTGTTTTTACAGATTTGGGTACGGAGGAAAAGAGAGAGGGTTTTGTTTTCTGACACTATGTGTGTTCCCCGAAACACCGGGGAAACATATTTATGTATTAAAGACATCAAAAAGTGCATTTTGCATTATAGGACACCTTTTTAAAGCATATAACAGAATCAATCTTATTTCCAGCTGGAAGGGCAGGTGTTTGCAGCAGATTTTACTACAAGATCTGACCAAGTTACCACAGAAGAACCAGCACTTTATACAGTAAAAAGGGGAAGGTCTCAGATAGGTAATTTACATTACAGGCTGTTGAAATGGTTGCCAGACGGGGCTTAAGTTTTGACATTTAAGTATAACCGGTGACATCTGTATGATCATTTGCCTGACAATGGTCACTCACACACCCTTCTGTCTGTCAAATGCCAGAGAACAGAATGTAACCAGTATTTTCTATTAAAGGTGTGATAAACAGGGTACGCACGGTCATTGAAAACCTGGAAAAGTCATGGAAATTCAAAATGCAAAGGCATTGGGATATATATATTTTTTAATCCTCTGGAGCAGAGAGAGGAGCTGTGGATTGTTGTTATTGATTAATGCATCAGTGTTTCTTAGGGTCAAAAACACTAAACTCACAACTTAAAATGAACGCGTTTAGTTTATTTAAAGGTGGGGTAGGTAAGTTTCAGTAACCAGCTCGAGTGCACTAAAATTTGAAAGTACACAGCCAAAAAGAATCCGCCCCTTCCTTCAGACTTCGACTGCCAAGGCACAC